>NC_134483.1:199681274-199823774 GCF_040206685.1 Ascaphus truei | reverse complement strand
TCAACTTTGAAATGGTTTATTTTATCAAAATTTTTGGCTTAAAATAAGTACAAAACTTAATCAAATTTGCACTGAATGTATGAAGGTCCTTATGTAACTTGTTACATATACTATAGGGTTAGATCCACACAACTGCGTTAAAATGTGGGCTTCTGATGTGACGTTACCTAAATAGTTACTTCAGTTTAGCAGGTATCAACAAAGCTAACGCTATACAGAAACAACGTCCATTTGGCAAACTGGCTGTATTGACGGGGATTTTCATTGCACAGACGCATTAACTAATACACATTTTTGTGCGAAATGTTTTCTGGCTTCAACATTTGTGGGCCTCCATGAATTAGCCTGGGTTACTTTAGTAGCCATGCTCATTCAAAGAGGGTTATCTCCCACATATCAGTTTCCTAGTGTGCATTGAGTGCATGCTATTGGGACCTTCCTGTCGTTGTCCCCCCCTGCTGGGGTACTTGCATCTTCAAGATCCTCTGTATTGTTCTTTATAGCTTAGCCTTCCCTAGTGCACCTGCTCGCATCACATAATGCTATTTACTCTAGGTAGAGCGGGTATCCTTCTTGTTTGTTTAACCACTCCACTTCCACTTCCTCCATCCTCTCTGGAGTCACCCAAGCCACCTCAAGAGCTACTGGTCCCCTCCAGTTTTGGATGTGACAGGAAGCATAGTGAGACTGGCAGTTCTTCCACAAAAAGAGGAGCTGATTTTATGTAAATATTGTTCTTGTTATTTGACCTGTCCATTTTTTCTCCCTTGATTGTTGGCACACAGTGAAGTAAGTGTGTGGAAATAAACATTTTTTTCACTACTTCTGTCTCTTTGTAATTATTGGTATAATATTTAGACATATTATTATACAGATAATTAATACTGTCAAAATTATATACCGTATTAGGTCAGACAAACCTATCCTACATTCACTTTATTCACTAAAAAATATAGTATAGTTTATTACATGAAATTCATGACACATTATCAGATCCATCTCTTGATGAGGTTCATATCTTATATATCTTTGTATGACACCTGTGTAATGAAAGGGTTAAGTTCTATACTCAGTACAATCATTTAGATAGCATGTAAGACTTGGCCTTTTTGCTTGTCGGCGATTCCCTAGAAATAACGCTATAATAATCATGGTGTGAATGTGAGTAGTGGCCGGTCTTGATGTGACCTAATTATCGCAACATTATTTCCATGCGCTAACATGAATGGAGGTTTGTGGATATTCGATGTTATGCTAATAGTTCATTAGCATATGATTTGCATAGTAGTAAGCGAGTCGTCCTTTAAAAGTTAGCGATATTTCTCTGGTTAACACGAGGGCATCGTAACACTAATCCGCTTTGTGAATATGCGTTCCAGATATCGAGACTTTAAATGGGGATAACGTCACAATAAATCATTTAATGGAGCTCTGAGGACCTAGCTCATAGTCTGAATTGTCTTTTGATGCATTGTATCGTGTTATGTATCTGATTGATACAATTTAAATTAAAACAGAATTATGTGTATTTTTTTTAATTTAATGATTAGTTTTATAACAATTTCAAGTTTAACATATTTTATGGTAGTTATACTGAAACATCTAGCTATGTCCCCCCCAAAAATCAATCTGTACCGTAAGCGCTGCTAATTCTGCACTAAGAATATAAACAGACTTTTTATGATTTACTCCAGGTTCAAAATTCACTTGCGTATGATTTTGATGCAGTTTGGCACAAGTAGAATTTTTTTTTAGCACATACCATTTAAATCTGTGTGTCATGGGCATCAAACTTGTTTGCTTCAATATACATGACTACAACATTTTTTGCACAAAAGCAAAAAATATGTTAGAAGATAAACCATAGTTGCGCACACTCAATATATTTCTTGGTTTACTTACATCAATTTAACTCCAAAAATTCCATTTGCTACGCTTAATACATATACCCCAATATGTTTCTAGATGTAGGAGTTATGTGGAAACATGTAAGGTAAACCTTACACTACTGTAGCTCATTCATTAGGGAATACCGTTCAATTAGAGATATTAATCTGATACAATGCTGATGAATGTAAAATAGTATTTTGGTAACATCTGATGTTGAGCATGTGCAACATGTGGATCTGAATATGTACATTTTTGCACAGTGGTGTAGGGTTGGAGAATGTACCAGCAAGACGACATCTGCTGAAAACTTGTCTGGAGAATGGAGCTACTGGAGCACCTGCAGCAGAACATGTAACACTGGAATTAGCAGTAGACATCGTAAATGTCTTGGGTAAAGTTAGATTTTTCTTATTAAACATTCCCCACTGATTAACTGTTTGAGAGTATATTGTTTAAAATGTGTCATTTTTTGCATTCATTTTTAAAAAGCATCTTTCTTGTTTTTCGCCCCTCATCTAGCCGAAGCTCAGAAGGAAAATATTGTCATGATCCCAAGATACAGTACAGAATCTGTGAAAATCCAAGATGCCCTGCTGGGGCCCCTAACTTCAGGGACTGGCAGTGTCAAGCTTTCAGCTTCCGATCTTCCTATGCGACGTATAAGCATGCAATCATTATTCAAGGTAGGGACATTAAAGCACACAACAAAATGTATGATATGATGTAGATGTATACAGTGACCATTGGCTTCACTGTATAGAATATCCAGCAGGCATTTTAATTACAGTGTATTAAAGTGAAGTAGTTATTAATATTGTATTTTGGTGGCAGATCACCAAAGAACTACCAAGATGAAACTCTTTTCGAAGCAAAGGCTTCTTTTATACCTTATCTTGATAGCATGTTAATAGATTATTGTACTATATTACTTCCTTGCTCTCCTTAGAATTGTGTGGTAACCAGCTTGACACAGTAATTTGTATTTTGAACCAAGTTTGATTGTTGGACAATATTTTTTTACCGTTATGTACATGGCTTAGGCTTGTCATCGGATTTCAGCAGGAAGGAATTAAGCCCTGCTAAATATAAGGGATTTAACTTTTCATATTTTACATGTCCCATTAAATACAAGCAATAAAAGTTTTTTTAGTACAGCCTTCTATAAAATGCACAAAGATTTCCAAGGTTTCATTTTTCCATCCCTCCATATGAAAATATGGAAAGATTTTTTTTATTTTTACATTTAGCAAAATGCTTTAAACATGTGCAATATATATTAGGATACATAAAATGTTGTAGTTGTAGATCCTTTATCTGCACCCACAGTGTTTAGTACCTCATTCTGGCATTGGGTTCTCTCCACTATGTGCAGCTATAAGAATTAACATTTAGAACGGAAATGAAGAAGTGAGCCCTAGAAAACGAGAACAAATCTAATCATGTTCCCTGAACGTCATTAGGGCAGTGAAGGAGTTAAGTCCTATGCTGTTTATTAAACGGTGATAACCTGGAATATTGGAATTGAAAGCTACAATGTTGCCGATGTGTAACATTACAGACAGGCCTTATAACTACTGTACTGCAGCTTGCCTGTGTAATCATTAAAATAATCATAGGCATACAGTACTTAGGATAAGGCCAGCCTGAGTATGGGCCAAAAATAGTTGAAACTGCATCCATCTAAATAACAATAATCATGTGATCCTGTTGGGAGTCAAAGTAACTGCAAAGACAAAGGCAGTCTGGGCTATAATTACCAATTGGTGCTAAACCACAAGGCACCTTACTGCATATTCATATTTTTATGTGGAATTTACCAAGCCTGGCATATAGTATAAGTGATTATTAAGGTAATTTCAAGATTTGTTTCTCTTTTTTAATGAAAAATGTAGTCAACTGGGATTTTAAAGTGGCAATCCATGTGTTTTTTTTGTTTTTTTTTGTTTATTCATTTTTCTTTTCATTTTTATGAAGCTTTAAACTGCAGAAAACTGCAGGAGATACCTTCGCCCCCTCATGAAGTACGTATCCCTAAAATCAAGGGGTCACCGGAGCTGAAATTAACTCCCTGCTTCAATCCTTGGATATAATTTCATGGGAAATAACGCCATGGCTTGCGTCTTTAAGATACACCTGTATTGGTATAGATTATTATCTTTGAATATGATGAAATCTTATCACAGCTACTGTATCCATATCCGTTACTGATATTCAACTAATTTGTTCATGTATTGCAGTTTAATTATTAGGCCTCTATAAATGTTGCCTTTTGCTTTACCACTGAAATATTTTACATTTCTTCGGGTTGCAGACACATCTTGCTCTGACATTTATAGGCTTATACCCATCTGCAATCTTCTGCGAACAGCATCATTCATTTTTAATTGTACTTTTGGCAAAAAGTGTTATTAAACAGCTTTAGCCTTCTAAGGGGCCTATTCATTAAACTTCGATAAGTTAATTGCAATGTGTTCGCATGTTCCTACCTTATGCTATGAAATATGTGTAACAACGGTATTCACTAAGAAAAATTGCATTTGCTATAGAGGACAAGGACGAGGAGCATAAGGCTGCGGTCCCACTGTGCACTGTGGCACGGCGCATGCACAACGCTTCACCGCAATCTGCGGTCCTGAGAGAGAGGGAGAGATTGCGACGGGAGGGGGTGTGGTGGGGTTTTGCGGGGGCGTGGTCATGACCTCATGCAGCTGGTTCTCCCCCATTGGCTGAGCCGCCAGCGGGGGCATGGCTATGCCTCCATTGCAAACTGTAAGCTCAATTTCACTGTCTCACTGAAAACCTGTCGCGCACCGCTGGGGAAATTTGCGCGACAAGGTAATAACTGGGACCAGGCTGACGGTGGGGGACGGTGGAGGGCGGTGCTTGAATGCACTGTGCACGCCAAGGCGTGCACTGTAGAGGGTACTGGGGCCGTGGCCTAACCTAATAGATATCTCCAGTTCTATATATGTCCCATTAAACCTCCCTCCAAATAAATTAGGGAGACATGCCTGTGCTGAAAAATGAACATACCTGAGGTGCCACGGTACATATGCTAATATCGACAGTATATAAAGTATATTTAAATGAGTCAAACATCTTAAAATATATCCTTAAGGCCAGTCAGTTTAAATACCCTTGTGATCAAGGGGGTGCTAGAGTCAGGCCCAACAGGATTAGAACACACAACTTCTGCTATTCAAGGAAGCAGCTCTAGCATTGAACTATCCCACATGCTGGGATATGCTGTTCTCACAGCATACTTTTGAGCTCTACTACTCACACCTGTAGCCCCCTCCCCAAGCTCCTTTACAGCAGTAAAACGTGTGAAATCGTATATGTATTTTTTTTTATATAAATCAGTTCTGTTATATTAGATAATAGTGACTTTTTTTTATTCAACTCGTAATGCCATTTTATTCAGTTTTAACACATCCTTTTATTTCTATAGCAGGTTTTAGCCCAGTTCCCAAGCAGTACAAGATCTTTGCAACACTTTCCTGTTTGTGATCATTTGTTGCCAATGTTCCCAGCAGTTTGAGCTGTGTACTGACAGGAAATACTTGCTCAAATATACTGATATGAATGCTTGTTCCGATTGTCAATATCACCAACGATTACAAATGGACACACACATCAATTGTTAGTCAAATATTGTTTATTGAAATACTTCGCTTCGGATTTCATATACAGGTTACAGCATTCAGGATACCACACACACCAGGGTAACCCCTTCATCCAATGAGATGCCTGATCGTTAGAAGTAAGCAATCGCAGATAGACAACTCTATCTCAGGAAAAGGAGGGGGGGGGGGAGAGGCCTCCCCTACTGAAACTAACAACATATTCACTGGATCATTAACTATTTGAGTACCAGTAAGCATTTATAAAGAACTTGACTAAGGCAGTCACTATAAAAGAGGAACTGAGCTGAAGCAGTTTCTGCACTGAAGCAATTACTGAAAAATAGGAACTAAGCTGTTTAAAAATCACAATTATTACAGTAACAGTAAGCATTTAAACTTAACCCATTACACGCTAGAAGGTTAACCCCTTACATGCCTAGGCAGACAGAAACAAGACAAACTCTATTCTCCCTACAAGCTGCAAACGAACAGTGGATAATGTTCCTTAGTAATATAAGGATAAATTGTAACTGCTGAGTTACACACACTGAAGGATTGATATAAACTGAAAGGCGGCCATTATGTTAGGCACATAATCAGGATTGTTAGAGAATTATAACCGGAGCACCAAACTATTGACAGCTTAGTTAAGAATGTATAATTATATATTATCACATGCTTCACATATAGAAAAAAAATAAGAAACCTGAGAGATATGTGACAGTGGAAGTTCCCAGCATCTGATTTATTTCAATGCTATATAGCAGAAATAGCAGATCTTGTGGGTTCTAATCCTGTTAGATCTGACACTAGTACCACTTTCATCACAAGGGTCTTTAAACTGATTGGTCTTTAGGATATATTTTAACATGTGTGACTTATTTAAATATACTTTGTATAGACATTATCATATCTCCCATGGTACATTAGGTATATTAATTTTTCAGCACAGGCAGGTCTCCTTAATTTATTTGGAGTGAGGATTGATGGAACATGTATACAATTGGAGATACCTATTAGGCTATGAAGTAGTCTTCCTTCTCTGCAATTTCCCTTATCGCCACCTTTTAGGTGGCGGGAAAAAAAGCGAGTGTTTAACCTGCGATTTGCATCTCATAGCTTTATGAATAGCAGTTACTAGTACAAATGCGACTTCGGCCATTTTTTCGAGAACCACATGGCTAATAAGAGCAAGAGTGCTAACGCTCGTTTAAAAGTCCTTTACGAGTGATTTTGCCACATTATCGAAGCTTTGTGAATAGTTACACATGCAAAATCACTTATCAATCACTAACAAGTGTTAAGTCCCCTATCCCTAGTTTAGGCCCCTAAATGTTACTATTTTACCATTTATAAAATCTGTCAATATATTTTGTATTCACCTTATGTTTAACTGTGATTTTGTTATCATTGATTTGTGAAATACATAACAGCATAAGTACAATACGCTTGTGTGCACAACAATTGTCTGCGGGGTGAACAGTCGGGAAATTGAGTGCAAAGCAGCACCTTGACCATGTTTCTTCTACTATAGTACAAAATTGAAATTTACAGTATGAAGAACTTGGGCCTAGATCCACATAGCTCTGTTAAATTAGGGCAAATAACATAACGTTACCTAAATAGGTAATGAACATTATGTTCCATGAGTTTAACGGGTATCCACTAAGCTAATACTACATGTTAAAATTCAATTAAATACACAATACACAGGGAAGGTTTTCAGCCTGACCCAATAGGTGTGAACATGGCTGAGAAGTCTTCCAGCTCTGCTGCTGCTCAGGGAGCATCAGGATCATTTACCTATGAGGAGTTGGAGAAACTCACAAATCGGGTGGGGGATCACCATTCCAAACTCTTAGGGGCACCGTGCTCCAAAATAAGCACTGCGGTGAAAAAACGTATATGGAGCCAAATCCTCACACAAATAAATGCCCTGGGCAATACTGTCCAGACTGTGGACATGCTAAAGAAAAGATGGACACAGTAGGTGGAAGCGCAAAAAGAAACTGGTTCATCATGCTGCCCAGAAAAGGCGCACAGGAGAGGGACTGCCACAAAAGCTACAACTCTCACCATATAAGAGAAGAGTGATGGAGATTATCTCACCTTCACAGGTAGTCGGCCTTCCAGCACTGGTGGACACAGAGGATCTCACAGTGGAGCAACCTTGTAAGTAAAAACAGACTACATATACTACATACACAGTGCACATCAATCTAATGTATGCATGGAACATTATACACAACCTTGTACAGTAGATCAGACACACATAAGATTACTGCACTACCCCCTATAGTTGTAATTTTGTATATATAATCACTCTGTTTTTGCACTGCACATTTTTCACTTTGAGTGTGATTTGCACTTCATTTTTTTCATTTGTACACATAAGATTACTGTATTATTTGCATGACAGTCACAAATATATGTAGTTGGTAGTTCTCACAATACCTTATGTGACATACTTAGATGTATGGACTCATACACACCAGTGTACAACTGTGTTGCCCCAAAGGCGGACAGCCTGTTGGGGCTCCTCAAGAACTGCTCCCCTCTGCACAGGACCTGCGTGCTAAGGGTTAACATGTGCTTGTACTTTTTGGAACGTCGGCCCCACCCACTGTAATGTTAATGAGCCAAGAGGACACAAAGATCTTTTTGTTCACAGCTGCAACAGATTCAATCTCAACCACCTCAGTGTACAACTGCATTGCCCCAAAGGAGGACAGCCTTTGGCGCAGCCAAAGGGTGTGAGCCGTTTGCTGCTGTTCGCTGATGTTTGGTGATGTTAAAGCTGCTCTATTTCAATCTGAAACTCATCATCCCTTTATCCCCTGTACTCAATTTTCCAACTCTATCGGTCCATGAAATGTCTGTGAATTCACTGTACTGTATAACCCTGTTCTTTTAATGTAACATGTATTTTTTATAACTCTGCCCAGGACATACTTGAAAACGAGAGGTAATTCTCAATGTATTACTCCCTGGTAAAACATTTTTATAAATAAATAAAAATAAATAAATAATCTTGAAGTGTACAACACACCATCCCTTGCAAATTACTGTCATTTTACAATAATTCTAAAGTAATCCTTTTGCTGCAGATATATCAAGACTAGCTGTACCCGGCATGGCAGACAAAGAAGCAAAAGTCTGCAGTGCTGTGACAGTGTCTACAGTGACCCCCTGCAGCCATAATCTTCCAGTAATGAGACCACCAGCGTCACATGTCCATGCATGACAGCAGCCCATGCTCCATTAAGGTGTCGAAGACCACGTAGAAGGAGGCCAAGTGAGCCTACTCTGACCACTGCCAAGAAGAGGAAGAAATACATTTACAGTAGTTTCGTTTTGTGAAATTTTGTCTGCAAATTTCAATGTGACATATTTTTCTTCCTGTTTATTTTCAATCACAGTGATTGAACGTTGTGTGCCCATACATGCTCAGTTTTACTATTTCTGTCTCTTTGTTATAATTGTTAGAAAAAAGTTGTAACCGTATTGTGCAAACATACTTTAGTAAGTAAACAATGTACTATAACATGGTAACTCTGACATACCTCTCCTACATTCACTTTAATCACTCAAATACATTATACAGTTTATAACATGAACTAAATTACACTTTAACAGATGCATCTCTATGTGTTTCTGACATTTATATTATTCATAATATATATCTTTGTATGACACTTCTAACAATTTCAATGTTATGATAATCACGGTCTGGCTGAGATTAACAGCTATTTAGGGTGTGACCTATTTATCTGGATGTTATTTCCCTGTACTAACATTACCGGAGTTTCATGGATCTGCAATGTTAGGCTAACGGTTCATAAGCATCTGATTTATGAGTAAGCCTAACATCCGTCAAAAGTTATCAACATGCTCTTTAACTGGTTAACTGTAGGTTATTGTTACATTTATCTCCCTAGTGGATAGAAGTATTGTTACTATAATTGTAGGTAACATTACGACAAATAGCCTAATGGAGCTTTATGAATCTGGCCCCTAGAAAGAAAGGCAAAATGTGAAAATGTGACAAAGCTTAGAAATACAAATGTCCTTGACCCATGGTCCCATAACTTTGACCCAAACACGTTTATCATTAAATTCAAACATTATATGACAAATAGATATAGTGTATGTGTAACAGGGTCTTATCCCTGTTAACAGGCTTGCCTCTAATCCAGCAGTGTGCTGGTTAAGTGCACACCTACAATCAACCACTCCACCTGCCTAATCACAGCTCTGTGAAAAAGCCTGTTCCCAGAAACAGGAAGAAGATTTTTCCTCAGTACACAAGGGTGCTGAGAAGAGGAAAGCAGGGAAGCCTGCACACAGAGGTCTTGAGCAGAAAGGCTCTGCTGAGGTCAAGACACCCAGAGACTTATATTCCTGGACACAGGGGACCCAGGAATCTACCGAGACTGACATGAAGCCTTGGAGAAAGGGACTAGTAAGTTAGCCCTTACACAGGGATAGGCATAGTTCCTGCAAACAGTCTGAGCAACAAAACCAAAGAAACACATCCAGGCAACAAAACTGCACTGCCTGTGAAAAATGTTGTGCATATTTTCCTGCATATAGTTCCTGCAAACAGCCTGAGCAACAAAGCAAAGAATCACATGCAGCAGAGACCAGAATTAAAGGGATACACATTCAGGCAGGAAATCTACACTGCACTGCACTGAAGAAAGTCACAAAACGAGAGAGAGAGAGAGAGAGAGAGAGAGAGAGAGAGAGAGAGAGAGAGAGAGAGAGAGAGAGAGAGAGAGAGAGAGAGAGAGAGAGAGAGAGAGACTGATGAAGCAGGTAAACCTTACTTGCCTATCACAATAATGTGTAATATGGTTGTTGAAAAAGGGGCTTTGCCTTCCAGTTGTAGTCAGGGTTCAAGAAGTGAGTTAGCGCTCCAGAGGAGCTAGGCTTTGTTTATTGTTTTCTTTAAAAAAAAATTGCGCTGAAGCAGTGAATACAGACAGTGACCCACGAGCGGTACTGATTCTGGAAGTAAAGGCTACCACACTGCATAGGACTACCAGCTGTGAATGGAGTATACACAGAAAAGTATTAAAATTGATGCAAGACTGTGCTGAAGCAGGGAAACTTTCACAGACGGTAACCGACGCAAGGTACTGATTCTGGGAATTTAAAATGGCCGCCCAGCTGAAGTCAAATACAGACTCTGAAAAAACGGGGAAGAAAATGTGTTCCTGGTGTAAAGAACTCCACCACACGGAGCAGTGTCCCTTCAGGCCTTATTCAGACGATGAGAGTGAATGCATGCACAGTACTGCTAATATGGTAAAACTTACCAAAGGGAAGAAAAAGACTAAAGAGATGCCTGTGAGAGCTGTGACCTCTTATAGCAAAATATGCCCACCTGTAGGTCTACCACAATTTGGGGTTCTAGCAAAAACAGTGGCAACAGCTGCAATAGCGCCTCCTGAGGTCAGGAAGAAAAATACACCTGGTCGCCCCAAAATGGAGGACAAGATGCGGCGTTCCTGTAATGAACCCTACCCCACGGAAGAGTGGCCCTTCCAGTCCGATAAGGAGGAAGACATCTCTTACGGGGAACCCGAACCGAATCACGCCCACAAAACACCCCAAGAATGGTGGGGGTGCTGAACTCGGTACGAACCGAAAAGACCGCTCTCTATGATGACGAATGTGATCGACAGGAGGAAGAGCGGAAACAGTAGATCGCTGAATATTTACGCCATCTAATGCAACTGCAAGGAAAACATGGCGGATACAGTGAAGCTGCTGAAGTTTCAAATAAAGACGGAGACCCCAGTATCCCTGATGGGATGGAGTCGTCAAAAACAAAAAGGCGGAAAAAGAAAAAGAAAAAAGGGTCTTCACTTACCGTGGAAGGAACAGACACATCTGCAGATCCCACGGAGGAAAAGGGGGTCCGAGATGCCCTGCAGCCTAGAAAAAATGGAGAATTTGTCCCGCGGATGACCGAATATCCAGAGGGCCCCAGGCAGAAGTCGTGTACCCCAAAGAAGTGTCTGTCCAGTGCTAGTAGTAAAAAACCCTCAACCAACCATACCAGGGAAGCCAAGCCGGAACCAATGAGTGACGATCCCTTGACCAGCCCTGAAGATGCCCTGAATATTGCCAGGCGTGACTGTGATCTGCTCCGGGAACAATTGAAACTGGAGATGGAAGATAATGCTGACCTACAGAAGACTGTTCTCACAATGTACTCTGAATCCGGGACCGACTTGGAGGATCTAAGGACAGATCTAGATACAGCAAACGCTACTATTACCGCCACGGATGAAAAACAGAGCAAATCTGATAGACTGATTGCTAATCTGAAGCAGAAATATGAGGAGGCACTGAAAGAGATTACAGTCTTTCAGCAAGAGGTTTGCAAGTGCCATAGAGAGGAGGAAGTCTCTCAGAATGAGGTTCATACTCTCTGCATAAAACTGAATGCCTCACACCAGGAGGTCAACAGTGTCCGGACAGAGTTGGACATATCCCAGAAAGAGGTTCATACTCTCCGCACCGAACTGGATGCCTCACACCACGAGATCGGCAGCTGCCGCACAAAACTGGAAGTCTCCAAAAAGGAACTTCACAGTCTCGCTGAGGAGCTGGACAATTCTAAAAAATATATTGTCAATCTTAATATAGATCTCAAAGTCTCTCAGAAGGAGCTTCAGACCCTCAACCTAGAGATGGAAGTCTCACGCCAGGAGATAGTCAGTCTCCAAGCAGAGGTGCAAAAATGGAAGACGGACTACAAGGAGGACCTGAATATTACAGACACTGGAAAAAGAGAAAATTTAAGACTAGAAAAAGAAAATTCTGAGTTGACAGACCACATCAATGGAAAGAATGAAAAGCTCCATGAGCTGGAAAAAATAAAGAAGCTTATGGAAGGTGAAAAGGTTGATGCAGAGCACCGACTGCAGAACCAACCAAAAGGTCTGCATACACACCTCCAGAATACCGAGGAGAAGCAGCGAACTCTGCAGGAAGAAAATCTGCAGGCTGCTAAAAACTTACAAGTGCTGCAGGAACGTCTGAATACCCAGTGTGTCCCCACAGAGCAGTATGAGGAGCTAAAAGCCACTCTGCATGTCACCAGAGAATCGTTGGAGGCGGAGCTTCGATACCAGGTGACTCTGTATGAGAGGGAGCGGGAGAAGGCCCAGAAACTGGAGCAAGAGCTGGAGAGACAGAGAGTCTGTTCCATCCCCTTGAGCCAGTACACCAAGGAGAAAACAGACGCAGTGTCAACCTTGACGACAAAAATTACAGAGCTCCAGAATATGAAGAAGACACTGATACAAACTCAGAGAAAACAAAGTGCGCAGATAAATTCCCTGAGAAGAGACTTGCAAGACGCACTCAAAAAACAGGGATCTCTCGTGGATGAGATTACAGTACTACAAGGACAAGTATTGACCCTGACCAAGCATCAGTATCCCACAGCCACAAAAACCCAAAGGAAAAAGGGTACAGTGAGAGCTGGGAACACCGCTCACCTAAAAAACAAGGTTGCAAAGTCTGAACCACCTAAACAAGCACTAGCTAAACCTTCAGCCACCCAACAGGCAACAAAAAAAGGTATACGTGCAGAATCAAAACCAGAAGAATCCTTAGCGGATGAAGCTGAAAAGATGGGACATTCTCTGGAAGTGGAGGTGGAATTGTAACTCAATCCCAAAGAAGCTGAACTGGCAACACCATGGAGTGGAAAGAGGGCAGAAGGACAGCTTCAAGAGCGGAAAACTGAAAGGGTTACTCTCAAACGCTCTGCAACTGTCGCCATACAATCTCCCTACAAAAAGAGGAGCGCCCGACGCAAGGGAAATCTCATGCCCGCGCATTCGGTAAAAAGACTTTACTTGGAAAAAGTTCTCCTCGAGCGACTGAGAAGTGATGATCTCAAGCACCTTCAGTAGGAGACACAAATAAACTGGAGAAAGGGCTCCAATCCCAGTGGGACAGAGGGTTCTCTTCCTCCATCCACTCTCATTCAAGTCACAGAGATATTTTGAATGAGAGTGGAAGGATGGGCTTTGGCCATGGTAAGCCCGAGCTTCCCACAAACAGGGGAGGTATGTAACAGGGTCTTATCCCTGTTAACAGGTTTGCCTCTAATCCAGCAGTGTGCTGGTTAATTGCACACCTGCAATCAACCACTCCACCTGACTAATCACAGCTCTGTGAAAAAGCCTGTTCCCAGAAACAGGAAGAAGATCTTTCCTCAGTACACAAGGGTGCTGACAAGAGGAAAGCAGGGAAGCCTGCACACAGAGGTCTTGAGCAGAAAGGCTCTGCTGAGATCAAGACACCCAGAGACTTATATTCCTGGACACAGGGGACCCAGGAACCTACCGAGACTGACATGAAGGGCCACCTGCTTTAAGGTATCTCTTGAGATTTTGGGGAATAGGGTGGTAATGGGATTATCCCTCCAGGCTTGGAGAAAGGGACTGGGGAAGTAAGTTAGCCCTTACAGAGGGATAGGCGTTTGTTATTTTGTGTTTTTGTATATTTTGGCTGCATTAAGGAACAGGCTCAATAAAGCCAAGATATAATTTCACCCCAATCGGTCTCCATTATATGTACCTCTGAACACGTCTCTTACAGTATGCATATAAATAGATAAAAAAATAAATGGGAGTTCTCAATAAAGTGTAATAACCTGCAAAATCATCAATTTAACAAACTTAGGGGGCTATGCACTAATCTCAATGGCTTTGCTTTCTGATGTTCAAAAAACGCACGTCCGTTAAAAAGTGAGACCGGGGACGCGATTCACTAAGGCCTTGAGCCCATTTTTTAACGTACCTGCTCAAAACACCCACAGCGTACGGGTTGCTTTTTTTCCCCCTGCTAGCGTTCTTAAACTTCACGTACGCTAGCCGATAGAAAAAAAAGCCGCATGTAACATTTGCATGGAGATTTGCCATCTTCATGCAAGGCTGTTACAGGCGATCGTACACTAAATAAATACATTTGATTAATAGTGTACATGAGCAGGGGGTCTCCAGAGCTGAACAGCATTGGTTTCATGTCCGAGGACCCCCTACTTCAGGAGATACAGGCCCCGTTATGGGGTGCCGGTATCCCCTGTAGAATTTCAATGTCCCGGTCACGTGACGCGGAAGCTTGAAAGTGCAGGGGATACCGGCACCCCATAACGGGGGCCTGTATCTCCTGAAGTAGGGGGTCCTCGGACCTGAAACCAATGCTGTTCAGCACCGGAGACCCCCTGCTCATGTACACTATTAATCAAATGTATATTAAAAAAAGATTTAACAAACATCAATACACAACCCCCCCCCTCCCCCCTCCGCCCTAACACATTCAGTACAATAATGTGCAAAATTACTATTATCCAGATATGAATAATAGATTATTTGCCCATTATTAAGCACTGCATTAGCATACCTAAATAAAGTCAATAAAAATAGTAGGCCGGTAATCCAATCAATACAAGCAGTAACAACATCAACAATGAATTAATTAAACCATTAACCAATGAAACCAATTAATTCCCAAACCAACTCAAAATGAATAGTAACACTAACCAATCAAACCAATGAATGACTACAACATTAATGAATGTAACCATGAAAAGACAAAGAAATACATTCAAACAATCTCTGAAGTAACCATGAAACACATTAGCTAACATAATACAACATTAACTACAAGCGAACACCAATCGCAAACATTTTATTACATTAAGCAGGAAAAAAACAAACAATGACATCCACATAAAAAAACTGATATTAAAAACACCAATAGCAATACCAAGCCACAATGCCCCCCAAATATTGTCATAATGTATTTATCTGTACCCTAAAGTGGTGCAGATTAATAGATTATCAGTCAATGCGCCTCCCCAAAAAATAAAAAAAAACAATCCAATGAAGAAACCTGTAAAAAGAGACATTTACAAACATTGAATATATTACTTACCATTAGAAGCGGTGGCCCTCCGACTCCCGGGGTAACATGAAGCTCACATACCTTGAAGGCCTCCAACAGCATCCGATGCCATCCGCCATGAAGATCCGGATCAGGTACCCAAATCTTCTTTTTTCTTTCTTTAATCACCTTCTTCTATCTTCATCTGTAACCATTTCTTGATCTTCTTTATCTTCTTTCTTCATCTGTCAATCCAAAAAACCCCATGGTAAATGTGTTGTCTCGTCAGCTTCTTGGGCTCAAATGAGGCGTCACAGCCTTAATAGGGCTTTTGACGTCACATTTAGCCTCAAAATGGTTAACAGCCACCTGATTGGCTGTTCAAACCATGTTCCGACTTAAATTTTTTTTTTACATGACGTCACTTAAAGGGAAGGATGCCAGCCAATCAGAATGATGGGACGGGATGCAGCAGCGTATTCGGGGTTGCGTTTCCTAAATCAGGGTGCAGCAGTGTAGTCATGGTCACGGGTCCTAGTCCATGCAAAGGTTCAGCAGCGGCAAAGCATAGTAGCGAGCCAGCTGGGGTCCAGGAACACATGAAGCAAACACCTCACTCAGGCACTGGCTTGGAGTGCGTGGCTGCTATTTGAAGGCCAGGAACAGTTGAAGACGATTACATCCTCTTTACTGTTTGAGGGCGGAATGCATCTACTAAATTTCATCCATCTTGGTAGAGGCAAGGCACTTAGGGATGAGTAAGTGTAGAAGAGGCCGCAAAACTGGATCCTTACAGATTCAAAGTGAAGACGTGAGCACTAAAAAAACTATCAAAAATGTACTTATGGTTCCTGAATGGCATAAGGGCAATATACAGTTAGTCCTATGCTATTTATTAAACTGTGACAACATGGGCAACACTGAACATTAATTGTTACTTCCTTAAAAATGTGTATGGTTATTGTACCACACGGTATTAAACGCAAAGCATAAAATAGTGATAAAACAGCTATTCAATTAAAGAAATCAGCATTTGATGAGCAGCAGTGGCATAAAGAAAACAAATCTTTCATATCTATTATCTCATGTGCAGTGTATATGCTGCCATAGATGACATAAGCATATGGCATGGCCTGGGTTATCACTGCTATGCAGATCACACTCAACTCTACTTGTTCTTTGCACCAGTCACTAAGGACCCATTATCAGTCTTTAATAGATGTTTATCTAAGCTCCTAGAGTGGATGAGTGCCAGTGTGTTGAGGTTAAATCCTGTTTAGACATAAGCGGTTGTAGTGGATGCTCACCATCAAAAGACAACACGACTGCTGCTAGGTCAATGCTCTGGCCTCAAGCTTGGGGACTCACAGCTGTTAAACTCTGTTCATGTGCGGAATCTTGGTGTTGTCCTTGAATTTGACTTAGCCCTTAAACATCAGGTGCCAGCCGTGATCAAATATTCCTTCTTCACTGAACATAGCCAGGATTAAGCACTTGATTCCCCCCCAGAGGATTTTACAGTGCTTGTCCATGGGTTTTTTACCTCACGCCTGGACTACTGCAATGCACTCTACCTTGGTCTTCCAGAAAAAGAGCTGTGTCGCCTGCAGCTGATGCAGAATGCTGCAGCCAAGTTGTTAAGTAACCAGACCTGTTCTTGCTATATGACACCTGTCCTCCGTTGTCTGCCCTGGCTGCCTGTAAAATGGCGAATTTATTTCAAGATTGGCTTGTTGACATTCAAAGCACTACATAAGCAGGGTTCCAGCTATTTGAAAGAGCTTCTAGTTCCCTACACTCCCATTTGCTCACTTCGATCTGCAGATAAAGGACTGTAAACATTTCCAGAGTCCCCGTTACTTCCTTTGGGGTCCAAGCTTTTATCCACGCTGCTCCCATGCTTTGGAACAGTCTGCCTCATACAGTTTGAGAGGCCACTTCTCTGGAAATCTATCTACATAGGTTCAACACCTAACTGTTTACCCAGGTATTTAATTAATGAAACAAAGCATGTCCAGCATTTAAAAGCTATAGTACCGTCCCATCCTGTATTGTATCTTACCTTGTTTTTGGTCTCGTTTATAACCTTAAAAGGTTTTTTTTTCCAACTGTGAAGTGATTTGAGTCCCATTGGGAGAAAAGCACTATATAAGTTGTCATTATTATTATTATTTGTTAGACATATGACATATATATTTATAGATCACGATTAAAGCTTTATTCTGCTAGATTACTGATGGAAAGTTACTGCCCAAGAAGCCGGATTATTTTATAAAACCAAGGCACTGCTAGCAACTGCTTTACCAGGGAAGATATATCCCCTCAAAAGTCCACCTATCTGACTCAAAAAGGAGCACACCACAGTTTATGCAAATGACTCATACATGCAAAGTATATTTAAATGAGCCACACCCCCACACCTCCTAAAATATTTACATAAGACTAATACTGACAAGTCTAAGGGCCCTAGTAATGAAGGAGGTACAAGTGTAAGACCCAATAGGTTCAGAACCCACAACCTCTGCTAATCAGGGTAGCAGCTCTAGCACTGAACTAAACCAGATACTGAGAAACTCCACTGTCACATATCTCCCCAGTGTCTCTTGTGTGCTCATTTTTGTGCACATGGAACTGACAACCAGGAAGTGGAAGTGGTCTGCTTTTTTAAAGGAAGCCAGGTAGAGGCGCTACAGGTGTGAGCAGTAGAATGCTGTGACAATAGAGTTTCCCAGCATCTGGTTTAGTTCAATGCTAGAGCTGCTTCTTTAAATAACCGAGGTTGTTGGTTCTGATCCTGTTGGAGCCTGACATCATTACCCCCTTCATCACAAGGGCCCTTGGACTTGTCAGTGATGGTCATATGCAAATAGTTTAGGATGTGTGAGGTGTGACTCATTTAAATATGTTGTATGCACTGTCCCCTTAATTTACATTTGACACACCTTAGAGTAAATGTTTAAAAACATTGTTTATACTTGAAAAAAAATTAGCATCTTTTTCTAGACTTTGAAACAACATAAATAAGCAAACCTTTAGGTATATTTCACAATATCTTGTTTAAGATGATTTAAAATTGCCCGGAATTCTTGCTCAAGAAAAGTGCTACAGGCTAATTTTTAGTGAATTTGTTGGAAGAGGGGAATGCAATGCAGCGATATCTTTTTCTATTGCAGCATTGATAGTATAAGCATGAACCTTCATAATGACACATGAACAAGGTTGTAATTTTTTTCAAATTATTTAGCGTAACATGAGTTCTAGTTCATGTAAATAAACTATATTTATGATCTGCTATTTTAGAATAAACAGAAGATGTTTAATATCTGCCAGTCATAGCAAATCCAAGTGTGGAGCAAAGACCTGCAATAATGTCTTCATGTGTCCCTATATTTTGTAGAGGTAGACAAAGGAACACATAAAAACGCAGTTCCCTGAAGGCACAGAAGAATAACAGATCAGGGAGTTTGGCAGACTACAAGGTCTGGCACCTGCATAAATGCATGATATGCTGTCTCATAGTAACATATCGTTATAACTTTTACAAATGTAGTTGATGTTCATGAAATAATATTGTGACTGTTGCAGAACATAATACAGACTTGCCAAAGGATTGTACAAACTAATACTTAGTTTTTGTGCTCTCACACACAGCCTAAACTGTAGGAGGAATGAACAGCAATATACAGATTTGAATATTAGTACAAAAATAAAATAAACATTTTGGGTATTTAAAAAATGGCGATAGACTTGAGAATGGCCGTTATCATGCAGTAATAAGTACAGGTGCATCTTAAATATCTTACTATGTGAAATGCAGTTATATTTTCTATGTGCAAAGAATCAATGCCGGAATAACTCAGTGTTTTAGTTGTAGTTAGGAAATCTGTGACAGCAAGGCAATACTGAAGTGTATACATAAGTATTAAGTCCTTGCTAGGCCTGCCTACAGTATATTGGAACCTTGTAAGTCTGCGAATCAGAACAGTGCTCTACTGTACATTATATATTATTTATTTCATTGTTATATTTAAGTATGACATTATTTTTTATTTTTTTCTGTGTTGGTTTTTTTTATATATATATATCATTTATAAAATTAAGTAAAATAATTTGCAGTGAAATTTTCCCATTTCTGTAATGTCTATTCAGTGTGTCATCCATTGGCACATTACCAGATTGTGAAACATAAAGCACACACATACAGTAGATAACATTGCTCCAACATTCCTGTGTATTACGCAACATTAATTTCATGTTAAGTATACATGTAATTTGTCTATGGGTAATAAAAGTGTAAATAGAGAACTCACTTTAGGGGTAATTAGCATTTTTTTAAAAATATATGCAACATTTGATTACCTTTTAGGAAAAGTAATTATGTAAACTGCTGTTTGATGCGTCCCCTTTTATCGATCGGTGAAGATCAGCCTCTCTGGGCTCACATTAGGGCTGCCTTGGAATCTATCCTGTAGTCAGTGGAACGCAACAACTACAATATAACCTTATATTACTAGGGACAAGAAATTGTGGCTGTGAACACTGCAAGAGCTGTTTATGATCATTTGTTGCAAAAGCTCTTGCACTGCTAGGGAGAGGGCAGGCTTAAAAAGAGGTGTGCCGAAGCCTGCTATAGCAACCAAATGATGCTGTGTACATTAAAAACTAAAAAAAAAAATGCAGCTGATACTATTTAATACTAGAGGACGGATTTATATTTAAAAAATAAGATTACAAGTGTGTCTCTATTGCTGCTTTAAATGGGGGTTTCAGCTGATCACGGTGCAATCGACCACTATGGACAAAATAGAATTACCCCCTTAGTTTGCAATATAGTAACAGATTTCCAGTCGAACTGGAGGTTATGGACATGGAATTAGCGTGGGTGATCTCCATGTTGTTATTTGCATTCAGAGAATAAACCATTTTTCCATTTAAAAACAAAATTGATTTGTCATAGAGTGAGGGGGATACAATGTGACATGGGAAAATCCTGCAATACAGTGAACGTCACTCATCATCTGATTAGAATTAAGGGAGTACAAAACAAAACTTTGCCTATATCTCATATATTGTCTGTAACCAAAAGCATTTGAAAAGGATATCCTGAAAAGACTCTGTAAATAAAATAATAGTAAGTATTTGGGTGACAGTTGGTATGGCAGCTTGAGCTTTATAGCATTACCTTGTGCATCAGGCTGGAATACATAAAAAAAAAAGCATTAAAATAATAGAGGAGAGAATCAAAACGGCATACTGTAAAAACCTAATCATTTCTATTGCTAAAATGATTATGTTTTCTCTGTCTAAGTTGGTAAACTAAATGGAAAAAGCAAGCTGGACACTGCAGGGAATGTATTATAACAATATCACAAGCTCATCATAATGTCATCCTGTTCTGCTTGAATTGTTCTAAGAAGATTCCATGAGTGCTCACTTTTGCGTCTTCTATTTACTTGACACCTATTGAGGTGGGACTCTTGATCTTTAGCTGGCGTTACCAACACTGCAGATTTTGTTTGTATCTACCCCTTGACATATTTTCCCTTTTGAGATCCGAGGCAAGACCCTGTATTTTTTAATTGAGTTAACTGACAGATTACACATTTTCTATCTGTGTTGGATTGCAAATGTAAAGGCTTCTTGTGTGCCGAAAATGTTCTGCGTGGTTTCGTATCGTGGAAGAGAACTCACTAACCGTGAATAGATGTATTGATGACAAATTCACTAAACACTTCATATGGTTTCTACCTCCAACACCATTTCAAAGATCTAGAAAACAAACAGCTGCTATTACGTGGGGGTCACACCTATTTTATCTTATTAGCAGCACAAATGGATATCTGTTCAGTGTTTATTCATGGAAAAATCCATATTAAAATAGGATTTCTTCATGTTTTATGGTATCTTATTTTAAGCACACATTTTTTTTCCTAAAATGTACTAATCTTCCCGGTTATACTACTATTTAGGCTTTTGAAAGTTATACTGTAAGTTGCAGTCATTTTGTTGTTGACGTGATTTGTCATTTTGAAAACCTTCCTGAATATTTTCCTAATTGGTTTCAATGGTGCAATGCCACGTTGTTCAGGCTCGGTGATTTCAATGCAATTGAATAAAGTATTGGTTGAAAACAGCATATTCCACCAGTCAACTCACCAGGTAGATGCAAAAATAAAAAATATTTATTGACTACATAATAAAAAACAAAAAAACACTAAAAACAGAACAGGACAATTCTCCCACGCGTTTCAGGCTATGCAGCCCTTTCGGTGGTTTCAATGTTCATATGAGGCAGAAACGGCAATGAAATGTAGAAAATTGCCAAATAAATGGGTTTTATGCCATCTATTCCCAGTTGATGGTTTGGTATGGCTATTGTCTGTTTTCAAAAGAGTTTTTAGAAATGTATTTCTCATTATTTGTTATTGGAAATATCACTTTGGTTATCCAGAATTGTTTCTTTTCAGCTGGCGTAGGCCTCGTTCAGACAGAAAGCGATGCGACGCGCACGCGCACGTTCGCCACTCTTTCGCTGTGTTTTATGGGAGTTTTCAACCTGAAAACAACCCCCGGCGGCGAAGTACAGCGTTGATGCCACTGCACTTTAAGGAGACAACTGAAGTTGTAATTTCAAGCAGCAGCCACGTCACGTGTACTTCGCCAGCCAATCACAGAGACGCACACTTTTTATTTTATTTTTTAAAGTCCCGCCTGCAATCATGCTATTCTGTCTGCCGGGGATGAGCAGACATCGCCCAGCAGACAGAGGCGCGGGGGCGCAGCTAGGTAGCTTTCTGTTCGAGCTCCGCCTTAGTAATTGCTGCTTCAAAGGATGATTTCTATGTTTCAAAATCAATATATACAAAATGGAGTAATCTTGGTAGTATATTGTTACATCTTCATTTGTTAATTTTGTCATTGGCCTTTTGCTTGTGGCAAAGTTGCTTTTGTGCAATAAAAAGATAATCAAGAAAAGTGAAATGCACTGCACATTTAAAGGTAAATGTAAAAATACCTAGAAAGAAACATAGAAAGATAAATGTGTAACATTAGTCCTACCAGACATTATATATCTGTATTTGCATATTTTAGATGAATTATACAGTAGATGTAGAAATCAGTTGCTTAGTATATAACTCCATTTTACAGTAGAATATTACACTTGTGACAAACATGGGGTTATAAATATATATACAGCTGCAGCGGCCGTTATTTAAACAAATCACGCATTGTGTACATCGGAATACCGATGTCATGGCGCGGGATGTCTTCCAACCGTACCGCCGTAAGATGCAAGTGCAGCGAGGGCAGAAAATTGCATTTTAGTGTTCTGGGTTTTAAACACCTTAAATTGACACAGCAGCACAGTAGCACAGTACTGTACACATTGCAATTCATTCATTTCATTGCACCCAAAGAAAAATAATCCATGAAATTCAACAAAACAATCTCGATAAGTGCGGGTGCCTGGGGCGATTGGCCGCGTTTATGCTGCGGGGAGTACAACAGTGCACACGAAATCGGCGCCATGATTTGTTTGAATAACGGCCACTGCAGCTGTACAACTTGGATGGAAGAGCATTCAGAAATATTACAATGCCATTCAAAACTGTATGTACTGTATTACACCCCAATTGTGGCAGGAATGTTAACAAGGACTTAGTAGAAATGTATTAAATGCACATGGTCATTTTAAAGCCAAATATAGATTCAAGAGTAGAAGCAATTTATTAGCATTAAAGTTATAAATCTAATGTTCGACTCTCATGAAGGCCCATTTGCTATATAATGGGCCTGACTGCCTTCTATTGATCCACTACAAGGACATTCACAGCAGCTTTTTAATACACTATACATAATGTGGATCTAGGCCAGTGGACATTCATTGATTTTCTTTGTATCAAGATAAGAAAGACAAAGTAAATACTACAATAGCTGTGTGTAAGTATGTGACTTCCAACCATAGCACATTTTTTCCCTAATGTTTGCTTTTGGAAAATCCCAAATTGAATGTGTTCAGATTGCAGTTAGGAAAAAGCTGAAAATGCTGTGTAATGCAGCAGGATTTAGTTTACAAGAGTCCATGTTAAAATGGGTAAGAAGCAAAAAGTGACTGAGTGCTCATTTTAATATGATTACACAGAATTCCTGTTGTAGTAGAAGCATTGTATGCTAGCTGATAATGGGAAAAACAGGTTTGCGGACCTGTCTGATATATGTGAATGTGCACATAAGTAGTATTTTGTATTTGCTGTACACTGTACAGTGGAGGTTTTTGTCACTTTTTTGCTCACTACAGTATAACATCATTGTTGTCTGGTTGTAACCACTAACAGCTTTATATTGCAATGCCAACAAATTATCCTCACACTGATATGACCCAAAAGTTAAAAACAGCTGTCTGTGAGTAGGTTTCCTGGCTATGCACTGCGTTAACCCAGGCTGTGCAGAAATGCTGTGTAATACGGCAGGCATAAACTTATACTGTACATGTTAATATGGGTATGAAGCAAAAAAGTGACACATTGGGAGAACTCATGTGCATGTTATTACCAAGAATCCTTCACTGCAGGGGTATGCTAAGAGATAATAGGGAAAGGCACCTTTGTTGATCTGTTTGAGACATGTGTTCATAAGTAGGGACGGGCGTAACAGTCAAAATCTATTCCATGAAATTTCCTGGATAATTTAGGGCAAATCTGTCCCCTTCGCCCCCACCAAAAAACTGCCTACGGATTTGGCATTAAAATAATCTGAGCAGATTGTTACTAATCCGGATTGATTTCATATATCATTTAAAAAAAATAGGGTTGAAGTTTACAGCAGATAGGAAATTGTTCTTTTCTGTCATCAAATTCTATGTTTCTACGAAAAATTCATCGTCATGAAAACCTTCAGGCATGCTACATCCAAAATAAATCTGGAAGATGTTAAGTTAGGTTAATTAAAATGTATCATTCTAATTAAATACATGATTAGAAGACAAAGGATATTTAAAACAAGCACATTCATTTTATTGAGGATTTAAATTACAAACAGTACATACTAATTCTGCAGAACATATACTTGGTTCCATGAGGCATTGAACTGCTCTTGTACATACAGTACTGTAGTACAGAACATTTCATTCTTGAATTTTCACTTTAAATAGTTCTATTTTGTTTACTATTAAGTTGACATAGTTGAATTGTTGCAAAATAAAGCATGTTCTTCATTACTAGACACAAATGTGGCACTCAAGCTTGATCCCATCTTTCATTATTAGTTCTTTATTTTATATTCTTTTTCCATCTAGAAAAACCTTGTGCCCTTTTCTGCTCTGCATTTGGAAAGAACCAGCCCATTCTTGTGGCAGAAAAAGCATTGGACGGAACTTCTTGTGGTCAGAATGGGTTGGACATTTGCTCAAATGGTAGATGCCAGGTACAGTACAAGCTCAGGCCATATTTAAAGCTAATTGAATAATTAATGTACAATAATCTAATCATTTCAAAAGGGTGCTGTAGCACAATGCAAGTAACTCATGTTACCTATTGTAACTCGTGTTAGCATATCATGTGCAGTGGTATCCATTTACACTAAGTATAATGCATCTAATGTATGTGGCTTTTCTACCAGTTCATGTTGATAAAGACACCACTTCTAATTTTGCACCATAACAGAATTTTTAAACAAACCACCTAAACTGCAAATCTAAGAATACTTACAAAATACAAAATGTAAAAAAAAAAATTCTAAATAAAAAACCTAAGAAACCCCCAGGAATTTACATCAATGATGCAGGGACACAGCTGGACAATGCTAAATTTGTACCATCTTGAAAAGCAGGCAGTGTGTGCACATTGTATTCTAAACTAAAGATACATTATACTTGTGCAACTACCAGTTTATCAGTATGTGAGCTCTGTACTAATATTCCAATTGCAAATAAGATAAGAGCCTGTCCAGTGACACAAAAACTTGGGCATCTCTTAAGGACTAGAAAAGATGCACCCACTTTTGTTACATTTTCCTGTCTGTTGCAAAACCATAGATTTTATTTGATCGTTGGCTTTTCTATTTTCTATTGCTATTCTATCCCAAATATTTTTAATTCCCTTTTTGTATACCCAATGTTTTGGGAAGCTATCCCATGAATCTGTTAAATACCTCCTCCTATTTCCCATTAGCCTGCCATTCTCATATTTTAGAACATCACCTCTTGCTCTAGCACTTCACTTTTTCTGAACTATACTTCCCTCCTGCACCCTGTTGAAACCCCTTATATTTTTGAAAGTTGTAATCATATGCACCCTCAACCTTCTTTCCTCCAAACTGTACATGTTGAGTTCTTATAGTCCTGATGAAAAATGTATTATCCAGACCATGCACCATTTTAATAGCCCTTCTTTGCACAATCTGTAATATATGTATGTCTGTTGCAGGGTACATGCAACCACACACGCGGGTTCTCTTGATAAGGCTTATTTATTGAGCCTTAAAAACATACAGCACACAAAAACAAAATACCTTCTCTTCAGCATACAAAAACAAAATAGCTTCCCTTCAGCAGACAAAAACAAAATAGCTTCTCTTCAGCATGGAAAACAAGGCAGCTTTTCTTCAGCATGCAGGACACAGACAGTTATCACACATGTACTTTGAAAAACAGACCTTATAGCAGTAATCTCTTCAGTATTTTAGTCCTGTCTCCTGACCAGCTAGCTTGCATGTGTGTACAGCCTGGGGCTTTTAAAACACCTTGATTATGCAGCTGGGGTCAGACTAATTAAGCAGCCTTTCTCAACTGAAACTTAACCTCGTCACTGCTGCACTGCAAGCCTAAACATAGGTTTGCCAGGTATATGGCTGGTGACGTTCATTCACCCTGTCACATTCCTCCCCTGTTAGTGTGTGGCTGGGGCCACGCACGGCTGAAGCCCGATCATCCACCCCTTCTCTAGAAAAGAAGTCAGCATTTGCATTTTCTTTTCCAGGCCTGTGCTGAATCTCAAATGAGAAGGGTTGGAGGGCCATATACCACCTGGTCAATCTAGCATTGGAGTCCTTCATACTATTTAACCACTTTAATGGAGCATGGTCCATCACCAAAGTAAAATGAACTCCTGCCAGGAAATGCCTCAAATCCTCAATTGCCCACTTTACTGCGAGGCACTCCTTC
This sequence comes from Ascaphus truei, assembly GCF_040206685.1. Classification (NCBI taxonomy): domain Eukaryota; kingdom Metazoa; phylum Chordata; class Amphibia; order Anura; family Ascaphidae; genus Ascaphus; species Ascaphus truei. Next base: position 199,797,182 of record NC_134483.1, on the reverse strand, counting down.
TCAATCACTGAGTAGTTTTTTTCCTCGGGAACAATTTCCTACTCAGAAAAAGGATCGGATGTTCCACTCCCTCAAACTGTTGTGACAACACTGCCCCTAGCCCTATCTCTGATGCATCGCTTTGCATTACAAAAGGCCTGTTGAAGTCTGGGCTTCTAAGGATGGGACCCTCTGACAGACACCTTTTTATGTCCTCAAAGGCTCTCTGACACTCCCTTGACCATACCACTTATTTAGGGGCACACTTTTTTGTGAGGTCCGTTAATGGGGCTGCAACTTCCGATTAGTTGGGGATGAACCGCCGACACTACCCTGCTAAACCCAGCAGAGAGCGTACCTGCGTTTTTGTTTGGAGGGTCGGAACTTCTTTCAGGGCAACTACCTTGTTGGCTAGTGGCCTTACTTTTCCACCTCCCACTGCATACCCTAAGTATTTGGTTTCCGCCTTACCTAAGGCACAATTCTTAGGGTTGGCTGTGAGCCCGGCCTCTCTTAGAGATTTGAGGACCGCTTTCAGCCTATCTAGATGGGCCCGCCAGTGATTACTATAAATGACAATGTCACCTAGGTAGGCTGCGGCATGAGCCCTGTGGGGTCTCAGCAATTTATCCATGAGTCTCTGAAATGTGGCTGGGGCTCCATGCAGTCTGTAAGAGGACATGTGCAGAGGTATGCAATGGAGACTGTTTTAAGGTGAAATTAAATACGGCTTTTATTGAGCCTGTTTCTTTAACACAAGCAAACATCCAAACGTATGCAAATAAGGGGTCAACCAAAGCTTCTGTTCCACTTGGGAGTATTTCTAGTTAAACCTATGCAGTCCACAACTCCCTTTAGATTAGCATGTCTCCCAGCCCCAAACATATATCTTGATATGTGCAGATATACAAAAAGTCTTAGATAGGAAAGTCTTATCTGTCTTTTGTAGGGGAAGGCTTCTTTGTTCTCCAGGTTTAGAAGTACTTTCCCCTGTGTCTTGCTGGCAGCGTGCAGTCTCAAGACGTCTGTCTCCTTTTTCAGCTCACAGGTGTGCTAAGGAGTCTCACTTCCTGTCTCAGAGGCAGGCTTTTTCTAACACCTCTAATCAGCCAGGTGCTGGTCAATTAACCAGCACACTGCTGGATTAGAGGCATGTTTTCTGAACAGGGTAAGTCCCCTGTTACACAGTCCAAATGGCATTGTCACAAACTGGTATAAACCCATGGGAGTGGCAAAGGCTGTTTTTCACTTGGACTTTTCCTCTAAGCTTATTTGCCAGTATCCTTTTGTTAAGTCCAGCGTGGATATATATTCCGCGTTACCAAGGGCGTCAGTTAACTCGTCCACCCTTGGCATCGGATATGCGTCAAACTTGGATACCGCATTGACCTTTCGGAGGTCCACACAAAATCTTACATTCCCATCGGTTTAGGGACCATAACTAGTGGACTACACCACTGACTGCATGATTCTTCAATCACTCCTAAGTGTAACATTTCTTGTACCTCCTTCTCTACCAGGGCCCTGCAACTTTCAGGCAACCTATAAGGACGGGAACGTACTTTTACCCCAGGTGCTGTCTCGATCACATGTGAAATTAAATTAGTTTGCCCAGGCAAATCAGAAAAAACATCATGGAATTGTGTAATTATTTCTAACAAGTCCCCTTTTTGTTCAGAGGACAACTGTCTACCCATTGGGATTTTATCGTCACCCACGATGTTCTCCCATGGGGGCTGAGGACCCAAGTCCGTTTCCTCCTCCACCAGGTGGATGAATAGAGACCGCTGCATCTTCCAGGGTTTCAGCAAGTTGACATGGTAAATTTGTTTACCCTTCCTGGACCCTGGTTGAGCGACCTCGTAATCCACATCACCCGTGCGGCGGAGTACTTCGAATGGGCCCTGCCATTTGGCTAGGAGTTTGCTCTCACAACTGGGTAATAACAACATCACTTGATCTCCTGGGTGAAACACTCTCATACGAGCATTTTGATTGTAATGTCTCTCCTGACTGTCCTGGACTGACTAAGATTCTCCCTAGCAAAATGCCCGACCACATCTTGGCGCTTCCTAAGGTCCAATAAATATTGCAGAGTATTCTTAGAAGGGGACCGCTGTTCCTCCCAGGCCTCCTTTAGGAGGTCTAGGATACCCCGGGGTTGGCGGTCATACAGCAATTCAAATGGAGAGAATCCCGTGGAGGCCTGGGGAACTTCCCTCACTGAAAACAGCAGAAAAGGGAGAAGTTCATCCCAGGCTCTCTTCTCTGAATCTACAAATTTCCTCAGCATCCCTTTTAGAGTTCGGTTAAATCTTTCCACCAATCCGTGGATGGTAGACCAATGTCCGAACAGACTTGACCTCTAGTAATTTTAAGACATCCTGCATCAGTTTAGCCATAAAATTTGTACCTTGGTCTGTCAACATAACCTGGGGAAGTCCAACCCGTGAGAACACCTCCAACAACTTGTTGGCTACTTGCTTCGCCGTTGCTGTTCTCAGGGGGAACGCCTCAGGATATCTTGTTGCATAGTCAACTATTACAAGAATAAACCTGTGTCCTTTCGCAGAAAGTTCTAGAGGTTTTACCAAGTCTACCCCAATCCTCTCAAAGGGAATTGACACCAAGGGTATAGGAACCAAAGGGGCTGGTTTTGTCCCTTCGGACTAGTTCGCTGGCACTCCAGACATGCCGCACATAACTTAGCAATATCACTATGCATCCCTGGCCAATAGAATCGGGATGAAATATGGTCCAATGTTTTATCCCTGCCAAGGTGACCACCCCAAGGGATAGTATGGGCTAGAGTGAACACAGATTTAACAAACGCCTTGGGAACCAATATCTGTCCGTGACCTCCTCTGTTTGTGTCTGCCTATTCACCCTATACAGGATATCATTCGATAATTCAAAATGGGGGAATACTATCACCCCCTGTGCATTCAATATCTGCTCATCAATTTTTACCACTTTATCATACTGTCTAGCAAGGACTGGGTCTTCCCTTTGCTCTGCCGAAAATCAGGGAGGTATAGGTCTGCTAAATCTCCAGGGCCCATATCCCCCTCCCTCTGGCTATCCCCAGCCATCACTTGTGACTTCTAGCTACTAGAATGGTCACCTTGTGACCCAGATTTCTGCAACCAGTCCTGTTTGTCAGAGCGTCTTTGCTTCCGAGTCTTTTGAACCTGGTGTCTACTGGGAAAAAGGTCTGCTGAGAAGGGGAACAGTTTGCCAGGGATCTCCTGAGCCATAGAATAAGGCTCCTCGTGAGAGACTGGAGCCATTAGTTCCGAAAAGAAAGGCCAGTCCTGGTCGAGCACAACTGGGGCAGGGAGCCAAGGAGCGACTCCTACTTCGAGGTAGGCCTCCTGACCTTTTACCTGTAGCCGAATGGCCGTCGGATACCGTTTTACATCGCCGTGTATACATTCAATATTCCATGGGGAGTCAAAAGAACACACGTTAGGCGGTAACAGTTCATGAAAGACCAGAGTTTTCCCAGAGCCCGAATCTACAAGGGCCTGGACGTTTTTTCCCCCAACCTGGGCTGGAAGTAGCCAAGGCTTGTAATTTTCTCCAGTGAAGGGCGAGGTGACGGTCCTGCTGAAGGAAAAATCCATCTGTGGACAGTACACATGCCGGTGGCCTTGTTCTCCGCAGGTGGAACATGGAGAGGGTTCCCTCGCAGGAAGGTGCCGCGGATAGCGCTCCGCTGGACCGGATACTTGAGACCAGGCATCTGATGGGTCCTGTGGGCGACGTCCTCAGAAGATCCTCTCATTTGGCGACAAGCCGACATCAGGAAGGGGATGGGGGTCTCGGCGGTGCCCGGCATTTTGACTTCTTCCTTGTTGGAAGGACTGCTCCTTTCGTGGCACTTGGCGGTTGCGTATGGAGGGGCCGTAGCTTCCCCGTTGTTCCAATCTCCCTCTTTGGGTATCCGCAAGTGCTGGTGAAGTTGGATCCGTCAGGTCCAGGGCACTCGCCTGATCCTCGGCCCCAAGGAAGTTCTCAATGAGTCGGACCGCCAAAGTTAGGGTTTCAGCAGCATGGCGTTTTACCCACGAGCGTGCGAAAGGGTTATTATCTGTAGGAATTGTTCCAAAACCACTTGCTCAAGAATTGCCTCCTTAGTGCGCTCCTCGGGTTGTATCCAGCGAGTACACAAGTCCAATAACCGCTGAGCGAGGACCCAGGGTCTCATCTTAGCGGTGTACTTCAGGTTCCTTAACTGCTGCCGGTAGGTCTCTGGGATTGTAGAAAGGAGCTTGTGGGGAGCGCAGATGTCACCATAAGTGGAAAGATAAATAATAATATAGTGTAGTATGTTCTACAGAAAAAACAACTCAATGAATCACAGTTGGGGACTCACAATTTCCCAATGAAATAACAGCAGTGGGTATAATCGTGTTGAATTGAAGATTCTCTCAATTGGAAGTACCAGGTCTCGGCAGGATAAGCCCTCAATGACAAAGATGACACACTTAGTGCAACATTGCATGTTCAGTATGTATATATTTTAGGCAATAAGTATTGCACTTACAATATGCACTATGTGCACAGACACATAAAAATAATGATGCGCAGCTCTTGTGTCCACCGCCAGCCCTGCTGCCGAAATCGTGTCGCGTCACTTCCGGTTAGCCCACCCGGTTGCGATCGATCGCAGAATTGGAACAAACAGATCAGGGAGGTACTGGATACACTCGTAGACTGCTGCAGTTCAACTCTACGCGTTTTGCTTGTCTCCAAGCTTCGTCAAGAGTTGTATCTGTTGCATCATACATCTAAATATATATATATACCCCTATAGGGTTCTGATTGGATGAGGAGATAATTTTCAGCTTCCCATTGGTTGGGCTATTACACTTGTAATTGGCCAGTGGGCGGGACTAATACTCAATCCATAACAACTAACATATTTAAACAATACATAATATAATAACTTTAATAACATATTTAAAATACAATATTCCATAAAAATACATAAAAACTATATCTAATACCTAATACTAGCTAATACATATATAAACTGGCCAATACATATATAAACTAGTTGCAACACTTCTATGTGACTAGTGGCTGTGTATTAGGGGTATTGACACTCAAATAAATATGGGAAAAGGGTAAAGGAGAATGAAGGGGAAAAAAGAGCAAAAAATCAGTGTTATATTAGAATTATATCAAGTACATATATATATATAATTATATAAATACATAAATATATAAAAATATATAAAAATATTTATAAAATAAGCAATGCTATTTAATAAACATACAAAATAAATTAAAATATATATATATCTCAAAGCGTACATAATAATATTCTATAATATATATCTCAAGGAGTACACAATAATATTCTGTAATATTTACATTGGAGCAGTTAATAAACAGGAAAAACAGGCACACACATAGTCTATTTCAAATATCTTAAAACACTATTAAATAAATGATAGACACTATATTAAATAAAAACACCAATCTCTATATCCGCATTCAAACCTGTCGGACTTAACGTTTTTAAGCGGTGAATCCAAAAGGTTTCTCTTTTTATTAATTCCTTTGCACGATCACCACCTCTCCAATTTGGGGGGATACTGTATGTTCAATGCCTTTAATAATTATATCTTTAGGATTGGATGTATGAAATAAATTAAAATGCTTTGGAACACTGTGTGTGTCTATTTTTCTCCTTATGTTTCCTATATGCTCCAATGCTCTGACTTTCAAAGCACGAGTAGTTTGTCCTATATATTGGAAGCCGCAGGAGCAATCCAATGAATAAATTACAAAATTTGTATTACAATTGATGGATTGTTTAATTTTAAATTCATCATTTGTAATATTGGACTTAAATGTATTTTTCACCCCTTTGCAACAAAAATCACAAACTTTACATTTACCACATGAATAAAAACCTTTTGGGAGTTTTAACCAGTTCATTTCCTGTGTGCCCTCTTTCTTAGTTTTGAGGACACTGGGCGCTAATTTCTGTTTTAAATTCTTGGCATTAGTAAATATAATATTCGGCCTTACTGGAAATACACTTCCCAAAATAGGGTCATTTTGTAGGATATGCCAGTGCTTATTTAAAGCCTGTTTAATTTTACTGGCTTCTCTATTATATTGTGTCATAAATGTTGTCGTAAAGTCTATCCTTTTGTTTGCCTTGGTATTAGTAGGAGGTTTTATTAAAAGGTGTCTGTCAAGTATGTCTGTTTTTAATTTAGCTTCTCTAATAATTGTTTGACTATACTTTTTTTCCATAAATGTATTCATCAATAATTCTGATTGTTCCTCATAGGTTTCTGTTTTAGTACAATTTATTTTTATCCTCATAAGCTGGCCATAAGGGACATTAGAGATCCACCTTGAGTGATGAGAGCTACTGTTTAGTATATAATTATTGCTGTCTACAGATTTAAAAAATGTTTTAGTCAATATAGCATTATCTTCGATATAAATAACAAGGTCTAAAAATTCCACATTGGTCTTACTGAAATTAGATAAAAAATTTAAGATTAAAATTGTTAATATTAATATACTCTAAAAATTGATTTAATAAAACTTCATCGCCATTCCAGATTAAAAACACATCATCGATGTATCTCTTCCAGAGGACCAGGTTTGCGCCAAACTCATGCGAAGACCAAATGTGATCATTTTCCCAGATGGTCATAAACAAATTCGCATAGCTTTGAGAAAACATGGTCCCCATCGCGGTTCTACAAAGTTGTAAAAAGAATTCCTGATTGAACCAAAAATAATTTTTTGACAATATAAAATGTATACCTTCTAAAATAAAATCTATTTGTTCCGTATCCAAATTTTTATCCTCGGTTAAAATTCTATTAATTGCATCCAATCCTTGTGTGTGATCTATGGATGTATAAAAAGATGAAACATCACATGTCACAAGTATATAATTGTCTTCCCATTGTATTTCTTCTAAAATTGATAAAATTTGTGCTGTATCTTTAAGATGGGATTTACCGGAAATAACATATTTTTGTAAAAATTTATCGATGTATTCTGATAGGTTGGAGCTCATAGAATCTATTCCGGAAATTATAGGTCTTCCTGGTGGATTTTGTATGTCCTTGTGGATTTTTGGTTAAAAATAAAATATAAGGTTTTTGGTTTTTCTACCCATAAATATGTGAAATCTTCCTCTCTGAGGATACCTTTATTTTTTCCCTTTAAGAGTAATGTTTCCAAATCTTTATGAAAAGTCGTGGTAGGATCTTGTTTGTTTTTTGTATGTCTTAACATCTCCCAGTACCCTATTAGATTCATTAATGTAATAATCTCTGCTCATTACCACAACTCCTCCGCCTTTATCGGCTTGTTTGATTACCAATTCTTCATCATCGATGAGTGTTTCTAATGCTTCTCTTTCTTTTTTAGTTAAATTATTTTTAAAAGATTTATTACTATTGGCGATTGTTTCAAATTCTTTGTTTAACATTTGGTAAAAAAAACTTCCAAATGATGACCTTTAATAAAACTAGGGTAAAACTTAGACCTTGGTTTTAAATCTGTATGTAAATATTTATCAATGGTTGGTGGATCAATAATAGTACTATTTTTTAAAATTGCATTATCAGAATTTTTCATTAAAAAGAACTTCATGACAGTCAACTTACGTAAAACTTTATTAGCGTCAATAAATAAATTAAAACTACTTGGTCCTGCGGTGGGTGCGAAAATCTGATGCTTACTTATTACCCTTAATTGAGCCTCATCCAATACTTTATTACTGATATTAAATACTTTCAATGATGATTTGTTCTTGATACCTTCGCTCTTTCTTCCACCTCTTCTTCCCCTGAATCTCTTTTCCTTCTTAATTTTGGATTTGAATCCTTCTCTGCTAATATGGCATATCTGTTTTTGGTCTCCCATGTATTGGGGGACTTCTTCCGTCTAAAAAAGTGGTTTTTCTCTTAGTACCTCCACATGCTCCCTCCTGTGCAGGGGAATCACTTGAACAATATTTCTCCCATTCCTTAATTTGTGTTTCATATAGTATATCTTTTTTGGAGGTTGAGGCTTCTTGCTCATCCCTGGGAGGTGACTTCTCTAATCTACCTTTTGGTTCTAATTTTCTTTCCACTTTTTTTGTTGGGTTGAGATTCTCTTTTTTTGGGATCTCTTCTTTTCTTATTGGTTGGTAATTAATCTGTTTATTATAATTCTTCTTATTCGAACCCCATTTCCATCCTTTTTGATAATGATTATCAGATCTATCAGATCTATTAGTGTCTCCCCTAAATTCTCTGCTAGGTTCCCTAGATCTAGAGTGCTGGAAAAAAAATTCTACCCCAGTTTTTATAATTACCCTTGGTATAATCTTCTATATCTCTATTGTATTTTTTCTTTTTATTTAAGACTATAACATCTACTAATCCATCCACTTTCCTTTGTAACTCCATGTCATTTATCTTGTAATGACCTGTTGTTTTGTTTCAAAGGGTTCTATTCTTTCTTTAATTTTATTTATCTCTTCATCCAATATTTTTAAATTCTTGGTGTGTTGTTTTGAGATAAGTCGCATCAGATCGTTTGAACATTTGTCTAAAATAGCATGCCAGGTTGCAATAAATTCTTTGTCATCTGTATCACATGTGGGATTTGTTGTCAATCTAAGACCTCTAGGTATTATACCATCTTTAAGATATTTCTCTAGAAATTCCTGATCTAACCACTTTCTTGTATCTTTAAAGAAAAGCGCTTACAATTTAACAAATTCTGAATCTAGATTATCATCATCTAGAATTTTAGGTGTTTCAATTTCTATTTCTTCCTCACTTGAAAAGAAGAAAGACCCCAATCTGTTCTTCCTAGATTGTCTTCTTACAAACACATTAGGTGTATTAACCTCTTCCTCTAAAGGTGCAGCCATCACCAGTGAACAAAAAGTGACAAGTGCAAAAAAGGTGTGTGAGGCACTTCTTATAGAGGAAAAATGAGTGATATATTAAATTAAAACCTTTATATAAAAGTAATAAAAATGCTCTTGTATGTATAAGTGAATGATATAAAATATAGTAAACGTCGCAGCTCAACCCTCTAAGGAGAAGATCTAATTTCTCCTGTCGTTGATTGTAGAAAGGAGCTTGTGGGGAGCGCAGATGTCACCATATGTGGACAGATAAATAATAATATAGTGTAGTATGTTCTACAGGAAAAACAACTCAATGAATCACAGTTGGTGACTCACAATTTCCCAATGAAATAACAGCAGTGGGTATAATCGTGTTGAATTGAAGATTCTCTCAATTGGAAGTTCCAGGTCTCGGCAGGATAAGCCCTCAATGACAAAGATGACACACTTAGTGCAACATTGCATGTTCAGTATGTATATATTTTAGGCAATAAGTATTGCACTTACATTTTGCACTATGTGCACAGACACATAAAAATAATGATGCGCAGCTCGTGTTTCCACCGCCAGCCCCGCTGCCAAAATCTCGTCGCGTCACTTCCGGTTAGCCCGTCACGTCACTTCCGGTTGCGATCGATCGCAGAATTGGAACAAACGGATCAGGGAGGTACTGGATACACTCGTAGACTGCTGCAGTTCAACTCTACGCATTTCGCTTGTCTCCAAGCTTCGTCAGGAGTCGTATCTGTTGCATCATACATCTAAATATATATATATATATACCCCTATAGGGTTCTGATTGGATGAGGAGATAATTTTCAGCTTCCCATTGGTTGGGCTATTACATTTGCAATTGACCAGTGGGTGAGACTAATACTCAATCCATAACAACTAACATATTTAAACAATACATAATATAATAACTTTAATAACATATTTAAAATACAATATTCCATAAAAATACATTAAAACTATATCTAATACCTAATACTAGCTAATACATATATAAACTGGCTAATACATATATAAACTAGTTGCAATACTTCTATGTGACTAGTGGCTGTGTATTAGGGGTATTGACACTCAAATAAATAGACATACTTGACAGACAACTTTAAATAAAACCTCCTTCTAATACCAAGGCAAACAAAGGGATAGACTTTATGACCACATTTATGACACAACATACTAGAGAAGCCAGTAAAATTAAACAGGCTTTAAATAAGCACTGGCATATCCTACAAATGACCCTATTATGGGAAGTGTATTACCAGTAAGGCAGAATATTATATTTACTAAAGCCAAGAATTTAAAACAGAAATTAGCGCCCAGTGTCCTCAAAACTAAGAAAGAGGGCACACAGGAAATGAACTGGTTAAAACTCCCAAAAGGTTGCTATTCATGTGGTAAATGTAAAGTTTGTGATTTTTGTTACAAAGGGGTGAAAAATACATTTAAGTCCAATATTACAAATGATGAATTTAAAATTAAACAATCCATCAATTGTGATACAAATTTTGTAATTTATTTATTGGATTACTCCTGCGGCTTCCAATATATGTATAGGACAAACTACTCGTGCTTTGAAAGTCAGAGCATTGGAGCATATAGGAAACATAAGGAGAAAAATAGACACACAGGGGCCTATGCAGAAAAGGCCGAAAAATTGCATTCGCCAGGGTTTCAATTCGCCAGGTTTTTGGCATGTTAACCTCGCTGTATGCAGGGAGGGCCGAATCCCTGGCGAATGAATGCGCCACCACCATTTGAAATAATGGATATTAAGCGGTGGCGAGACGGCTGCCTGGCGAGAAACTGCCGAGAAGCCGTCCCCAGGCGAGTTATGTCTGCAGCCGAGAGAGATCCGCTGCTCTCTCTGCGCAAACATCGGCACATTAAAAATGATTTTTTAAACAAATTTTATTGATAGTGTACATGTGCAGGGGGTCTCCGGAGCTGAACCGCATTGGTTTCAGGTCCGGGGACCCCCTGCTCCCCGAGATACAGGCCCCTTTATGAGGTGCCGGTATCGATCTGGATTTTAAGGTCCCGATCACGTGACCGCGACATGTAAACCAAGCAGAGGGATACCGGCACCCCCTAAAGGGTCCTGTATCTCGGGAAGCAGGGGGTCCCCAGACCTAAAACTAAAGTGCTTCAGCTCCGGAGACCCCCTGCACATATACAGTATAAATAAAACACACATATCAATAAACTCTCGTTCCTTACCTTAGCGGCTAATGAAGCAGCATCAATGTATTTTTTTTTTTTTCAACTTTCAATTTTTATTTGTGGAAAGTAAAGATACAGAGACTCACCTCCCATTGGCGTACATTACAATCACAGTCCACTTTTAAAAAAATTTTTTAACATTGTTTAACAACATCATCAATATTCTAGTCCTAAACAGGGAAACAAAACAAGACATACAAGACTCACAAGACTGGGGGGGGGGGGTATACATGTGGTGGGGGGGGGAGCAGAGGATGGTAAGATCCGACGTGGTAGTGGAGGAGGGTCGCTTTGGGTCTGACTGCTTACGGTTCCTCTAACGAGCTTTTTTTGTTTGATGTACATGTGAGCAGGCGCTGACTAGAGTTGTCCTATGTCCCTGTTTAGTCTGTCTCATCCAAGGAGAGCGCATTTATTGTTATTAGTGCAAAATTGAGGCAGCGTCTACCCCCGTTATGTTAGTTTGCTCAAGCCATGGGGTCCATATTTTTAAAAATTTAGTGCCAGAGTCGTTAACCCAACTTGTTAACTGTTCCATCTGGCATACGTGCCAAATTATGTTCCTAATTTTGGGGATAATTGGAATCTCGTTCTGCTTCCACAGTGCTGCTATCTCGCATCGAGTGGCTGTCGCAAAATGCATGACTAATTTGTGTGTCGTTCTAGACATAGCCCGGGGCCGTCTGCCCAGTAAGAACAGCCACGGGTCCAGGGGGATCTCTAAGTCAAGCATCCCTTGTAGCCAGTCTCGAATTCTTTCCCAAACCGGGACCACTCTTGGACAAGACCACAGCATGTGTGTTAGGTCAGCTAATTCCCCGCACTGTTTAGGGCAGAGCGGCGAATATCCTCTGACAAATTTAGACAATTTAGCCGGGGTGTGGTACCACCGCATAAGGACCTTATATGCGTTCTCCTTTAATGTGACACATATTGAACTTTTCGCTGCAGATTGCAATATGTATTTCCAGTCATCGTCCTCTAAGGTCTCCCCTAACTCTGTCTCCCACTGTCGCATGTATCGTAGGCGGGGGGGGGTCCTTACCAGCCGGACAGACTACCTCCCTATACATCCGAGATGTCAGTCCCCGTGTGTCCGTTGGTCTGGAGCACAGCTGTTCAAAATTGGTTCGTGCAGGACGAACAGGAAATTTGTTATAGAATGCCCTGACCTGGAGGAATCTAAATAATTCTGAATTTGGGAAATTTGATGCTTCTTTGAACCAATCGAACGTTTTGATAGATCCCTTACCCCCCAGGTCTTTTAATCGGTTATATCCCGCCTGCGTCCACTTTACAAATTTATCGAACGACAGACCCGGAGCAAATTCCGGGTTACCCCATAGGGGGGTCATTAATGTGTGGGGGGTGGTTAAGTTAGCTTTAAATTTAGCTGTCTCCCAGACCGCTAAGGAGTTCGCTACTGCGCAGAGCGGCGTTCCGATGTCGCGTATGCATCGTTTTGGAAGCCAGATCAAGTTATGGAGTGCAACTGGCGCACAGCATTCTCCCTCCAATTCTGTCCACCTTCTTTTTGTGGGGTCTGCATGCCACAGAATGATTTGGGTCAATTGTGCCGCTTTATAATACGCCATCAAGCAAGGTACCGATAGTCCTCCTTTTGTCACTGGTTTTGTCAGTAGACTTCTTGCGATTCGTGGGCGTTTTTTATTCCAAATGAATTGTATGATGTGAGTTTGAAGGGCATGGATCTCTGATTTAATTATCGGTATTGGTAGGGTTTGAAACAGATATAATAGCTTGGGCAACAGGTTCATCTTTACGCTGTTGATCCTGCCAAACCAAGATATCCCGTAACCCGCCCACACCCTGAGATCCTCCTTTAACTTCTTCATCATCTTGGGGTATTTTTAATAATATTGTATAGTGAGCAGGGGGTTTCTGAGACACAAATCAAAGCTCAGGGGACCCCCTGCTCCTGCACAATATTATTTAAATACAGAAATGCTGCTTCATTACCATAGCGTATAGCGGCTAAGGCAATGAAGGGTTAAGGCAGAATAGCATGTTTATTTGGGACAATTGCCCCCAATAAACATGGCAATAAACAACATACACCCACTGTGTATTTAAAATACAAAAACAAGAATAAAGACATTAAATACATATAGCACTTACCCATTACCGGTTGCCACGATGAAGGCCATCCTCATCTTCATCCTGCCCATGCCCCCTCCGCTGCTGCAAAACAGACACAAGAATGAAAACATCCAAAGTAATGTCCCCTAACCCCTTAATCACCATAGCGGTTATTAACCGCTACAGTAATTAAGGGGTTAACCCACCCTCACCCACCACTCGGGATGCCTACATACCCTCCCACACTAACCCCCCATCCCCGTGAGGCCTAACCACCCTCACCCACTACCCACAAGGGAGGCCTACCCACATACTGTTTGGGAACACCCCCCCCACCCCCAGTACCCACAATAAAAATAATACAGTGACCCCCAATAAACATCATTATATTTAATAAATACATTACCCAACCCCTGTGCCCCCCCATAAATAAAAGATTTATCCTTTTACATACAGGGTTCATAACGCAGCCCCACGCGAGTCCCCGGTGGGCTGGCGGGGCACCTGACAGACCTACAGGGTACCAGCAGCCCTTTTCAAACAGGTTCTGGAGGCCTGCTGGTGGGTCCCGCCAGCACCATGGCCCCCAGGTGGTCTCCTTGGGTCACCGTGGTCCACAATTGGGTTCCCACGGTAGGCCCAAGGATGTCTGGGAGCCCCGGGTCAGACCCACAGGTGTCTGCGGGGCCTCGGGTGGTTCCCACGGGGGTCTGGGGAACTCACGAGTGCTCACTACGGGTCCGCGGTGCCCCCACAGAAATGGGACCACACATCTTCATCCCCGCACCTACGGGTCGGCGGTGCCCCCACAGAAGTGGGACCATACAGCTTCATCCCCACAGACTACGGGTCCACGGTGCCCCCACAGATGTGAGGCCACCGCTTCATCCCCGCATGTGTCACCCGTGGAACCACCAGCCTGGTACCCGTGAGATACCCGAGGAGACCCGCAGGTGGTCTCCATAGGTCTCACGCAGAACCACGGAACAAACCCTGAATGTAAAAAAAATAAACCTGGCCTATACATTCAATACATCCCCCCCCCCAACACCTACAGTACAATAATGTGCAAAATAACTATTATCCAGATAGGGATAATAGATTATTTGCCCATTATTAAAAACGTTAACTAGCATATTCAAATAAATTAAGTACTACTGACCTTATCAACAAGAAGTCTCAATTGCCAGCAACATCTTTGTCTTGCCCACAAAAAACATAGCCAATACAAATGCCAATACATTGCAATTACATTGAGATATCAATTAACCCCTTAAATACCATTTCGGATAATAACTGACAAGGTAATTAAGGGGTTAAGCCACAGTGGGCCGATACCCACCCTTCACCCATGAATGTGTACATTGCCTTCATCATGCAAATATATATATATATATATATATATATATATATACAGAGAGAGAGACATATATATATATATATATATATAGATATAGATATATATATATATATATATATATATATATATATATATATATATATATATATATATATATATACACACATGATGAACCAATATACAAATAAATGTAGAAGGGTTATCAAAAACATTCAGTACTCAAAATAACAGTTCTCCATTAATACACACTACAATACAAGTAATTTCCTGTCATAATCCTAACTGATAATACAATCAAAAAGATAAAATGGCAATCAAAATCCTCTAATCACAATCAACACATTGCATTAACATTGAATATATGATGCATACAATCTATGCACCATATACATTCTACTAATGAATGTTAACAATAACATTTCAATCCAAATACAGATAACTCCAAACAAATATACTATTGTAACCAATCCGGTAAACATAAATCAATTACCATTCAATAATGACATCCCTAAACAATTAACATTGCATCCCTAAACAATTGACATTCAATCCCTAACAATTAAACAATTAATTAATTCAAACCTGCAACTCAGCAATGTAGGCTCTGAAAATATATAAGTACCAAGAAGCATAAACAATTAACAACGAAGGCTACCCCTGACCTCTAAAACAACATACAATAGCAACGATTACATCTATGTAATTTTGAAAGACTTTAAACACACATTGAAGCATACATGCATAGTCCAAATAATTAAAAACACAGCAAAACAAGGTTTTAAAACACTATCATTTCTTACCCTGTATGTATATATATATCTCTAGACATACATACCTACAGTGGCAATAAATGATATACCACTGATAATTAAATAAACATGTAAAGAACAGAATTTAAAAAAATTAACTTGTTGAATTAAATACATTTCTTTACTTCACTTACCCTTACTTGCCCCCACCGACTCCCGTTGAACACCTTACTCACGTACAAAATCACCAGGCACAGGAACCCATAAAATAACAAACCATAAAAAAATAAACATTAATCTAAGAATCCAAATCAATCCAAGGGTCTTCTACTTGTAATCCATCTTCATCTGTATTCTTCTTTCTTTTACCTTCTTCCGGGGTCTTCTTCCCGTCTTCGGTCACACCCTGGTCTTCTTTCTTCTCCGGAGGTCCTTCCTCCTCGGCGTCTGGCTTCAAAATGAGAGGACATAGGCTTTTAAAGGCCTATGACGTCACATTTTCGTCATATGGTTCCCACGGCCCTGATTGGGCCGTGAAAACCATGTGTTTTGGCCGATAAAAAAAAACTGATGACGTCACTTAAAGGCAATGAAAGCACAGCCAATCAGAATGTCTTTACTTCAATTGCCTTTAAGATGACGTCATGAAAAGAAACATGGTCGTCCACACATGGTACGGTAGCCTATCAGAGCGTGGGAACTCCATCCCTACTCTGATTGGCTCTAGTATACCATGTGTCAGGCTTTCAATGACGTCACATCCTTTCTCCCCCAAGCCTCTGTCACATGGTATTCTAGAGCCAATCAGAGTAGGGATGGAGTTCCCACGCTCTGATTGGCTACCGTACCATGTGTGGACGGCCATGTTTTTTTTTCATGATGTCATCTTAAAGGCAATTGAAGCAAAGGCATTCTGATTGGCTGTGCTTTCATTGCCTTTAATTGACGTCATCAGTTTTTTTTTTATCGGCCAAAACACATGGTTTTCACGGCCCAATCAGGGCCGTGGGAACCATATGACGAAAATGTGACGTCATAGGCCTTTAAAAGCCTATGTCGTCTCATTTTGAAGCCAGACGCCGAGGAGGAAGGACCTCTGGAGAAGAAAGAAGACCAGGGCGTGGCCGAAGACGGGAAGAAGACCCCGGAAGAAGGTAAAAGAAAGAAGAATACAGATGAAGATGGATTACAAGTAGAAGACCCGTGGATTGATTTGGATTTTTAGTTTAATGTTTATTTTTTTATGGTTTGTTATTTGATGGGTTCCTGTGCCTGGTGATTTTGTACGTGAGTAAGGTGTTCAACAGGAGTCGGTGGGGGCAAGTAATGGTAAGTGAAGTAAAGAAATGTATTTAATTCAACAAGTTAAAAAAAAAATTCTGTTCATTACATGTTTATTTAATTATCAATGGTATATCATTTATTGCCACTGTATGTATGTATGTATGTCTAGAGATATATATACATACAGGGTAAGAAATGATAGTGTTTTAAAACCTTGTTTTGCTGTGTTTTTAATTATTTGGACTATGCATGTATGCTTCAATGTGTGTTTAAAGTCTTTCAAAATTACATAGATGTAATCGTTGCTATTGTATGTTGTTTTAGAGGTCAGGGGTAGCCTTTGTTGTTAATTGTTTATGCTTCTTGGTACTTATATATTTTCAGAGCCTACATTGCTGAGTTGCAGGTTTGAATTAGTTAATTGTTTAATTGTTAGGGATTGAATGTCAATTGTTTAGGGATGCAATGTTAATTGTTTAGGATGTTATTATTGAATGGTAATTGATTTATGTTTACCGGATTGGTTACAATAGTATATTTGTTTGGAGTTATCTGTATTTGGATTGAAATGTTATTGTTAACATTCATTAGCAGAATGTATATGGTGTATAGCTTGTATGCATCATATATTCAATGTTAATGCAATGTGTTGATTGTGATTAGAGGTTTTTGATTGCCATTTTATCTTTTTGATTGTAATATCAGTTAGGATTATGACAGGAAATTACTTGTATTATAGTGTGTATTAATGGAGAACTGTTATTTTGAGTACTGAATGTTTTTGATAACCCTTCTACATTTATTTGTGTATTGGTTCATCATGTGTGTGTATATATATATATATGTCTCTCTCTGTATATATATATATATATATATATATATATATATATATATATATATATTTGTATGATGAAGGCAATGTACACATTCATGGGTGAAGGGTGGGTATCGGCCCACTGTGGCTTAAACCCTTAATTACCTTGTCAGTTATTATCCGAAATGGTATTTAAGGGGTTACTTGATATCTCAATGTAATTGCAATGTATTGGCATTTGTATTGGCTATGTTTTTTGTGGGCAAGACAAAGATGTTGCTGGCGATTGAGACTTCTTGTTGATAAGGTCAGTAGTACTTAATTTATTTGAAAATGCTATTTAATGTTTTTAATAATGGGCAAATAATATATTATCCCTATCTGGATAATAGTTATTTTGCACATTATTGTACTGTAGGTGTTGGGGGGGGATGTATTTAATGTATAGGCCAGGTTTATTTTTTTTACATTCAGGGTTTGTTCCGTGGTTCTGCGTGAGACCTATGGAGAGCACCTGCGGGTCTCCTCGGGTATCTCACGGGTACCACGCTGGTGGTTCCACAGGTGACACATGCGGGGATGAAGCGGTGGCCTCACATCTGTGGGGGCACCGTGGACCCGTAGTCTGCGGGGATGAAGCTGTGTGGTCCCACTTCTGTGGGGGCAACCGCCGACCCGTAGGTGCGGGGATGAAGATGTGTGGTCCCACTTCTGTGGGGGCACTGTGGACCCGTAGTGAGCACTCGTGAGTTCCCCAGACCCCCGTGGAAACCACCCGAGGCCCCGCAGACACCTGTGGATCTGACCCGGGGCTCCCAGACATCCTTGGGCCTACTGTGGGAACCCAATTGTGGACCACGGTGACCCAAGGAGACCACCTGGGGGCCATGGTGCTGGTGGGACCCACCAGCAGGCCTCCAGAACCTGTTTGAAAAGGGCTGCTGGTACCCTGTAGGTCTGTCAGGTGCCCCGCCAGCCCACCGGGGACTTGCGTGGGGCTGCATTATGAACCCTGTATGTAAAAGTATAAATCTTTTATTTATGGGGGGGCACACAGGTTGGGTAATGTATTTATTAAATATAATGATGTTTATTGTGGGTCACTGTATTGTTTTTATTGTGGGTACTGGGGGTGGGAGTTGGGGGGGTGTTCCCAAACGGTATGTGGGTAGGCCTCCCTTGTGGGTAGTGGGTGAGGGTGGTTAGGCCTCACGGGGATGGGGGGTTAGTGTGGGAGGGTATGTAGGCGTCCCGAGTGGTGGGTGAGGGTGGGTTAACCCCTTAATGACTGTAGCGGTTAATAACCGCTAAGGTGATTAAGGGGTTAGGGGACATTACTTTGGATGTTTTCATTGTTGTGTATGTTTTGCTGCAGCGGAGGGGGCATGGGCAGGATGAAGATGAGGATGGCCTTCATCGTTGCTGCCGGACATGGGTGAGTACTGTATGTATTTAATGTATTTATTGCTGTTAATGTATTTAAAATGGACACATTCACTATTATCACTTTGAGGATAATAGTAATTGTGGCCATAACTATACTTCAATGTGTTAGGGGGGGGGGGGGTTATTTCTTTAAAAGTATGTATGTGTTCATTCATTAATTTGGGGGGCACATAATTGGTACTGCAGACCGGCGGGTAACATCCGAGGGCCCCCGCCGGTCTATAGTATCATTGATGTGCATATATGTGTATGGTAGGGGTTATAGGTGTTGTAGTTATATATATATATATATATATATATATATATATATATATATATATGCAAATATAACTGTATGCTCATCTGCATGTCTTAGGCAAGTCTGCAACCCCGCCTTTCCCCATTATCACCCAGCATACAGCACTTCCACTGCAGAAAGGGATTCTGGGAAATGACATGCAAATGAGCACACAGTGTCACTTTTTGTAAAGGCGGGGTTGCAGACCTGCCTAAGACATGCAGATGAGCATACAGTTATATTTGCATATTTGCTTTCCTGTGGAGGGTTTTTGTCACTTTTTTACTCACCATAACTTAACTCAGTATTATTGTGTATATATATATATATTATATTAATTTATTTAATTTATTTATTTATTGTTTTACATTTATTTATTTAGTGTGGGGCTGCTGTGTGTGATTATTTTTCACTGTGGGTAGTGGGGGTGGGTGAACGGGGGTATTAGCCCCATCTGTGGTGTTTTAGGGCTTGCGGGGGGGTTAGCGGGAGGGGTTAACCCCTTCATGACCGTAGCGGTATTAACAGCTATGGTCCTGAAGGGGTTAAGTGCACCCGCAACCCCCCCGCAAGCTGTAAACTCACACCAAGGGCCACATACCCCCTTCACCCACCCCCGCTACCCACAATAAAGCTGGCACGGTGGGTTAACCCCTTCATTGCCTGATATTCCTGGGTATCAGCTCTGGAGCCCCCCGGCATCAATCCGAGCCAGGAAAGGGGATGATTTTTTTTTTATGGTCCCTCTCGCCGCTCAGCTCCAGCTTCTTGCCAACTTTTGTTGGCGGAGCTATTTGGAGAATATCTCTCCATTTTAATGGCGCGATCAGCGGCGAGATGGTGATCGGGGCTTCCTGCATACGGCCCTTTTTAAAACTGGCGAAATATTGCTTCTCGCCACCCGCGCGGCGAGTTTAAAAAAAAAAAAAAATGGCGCTTTTTACTTATCTCGCCATTTACTCAATTTCTATAGCCATATTTCGCTAAAAACTGTCGAGATTGAGCTTCTCGCAGCTCTCTGCATAGGGCCCACAGTATTCCAAAGCATTTTAATTTATTTCCCGCATCCAATCCAAAAGATATAATTATTAAAGGTATTGAACATGTCCCCCAAATTGGAGAGGTGGTGATCGTGCAAAGGAATTAATAAAAAGAGAAACCTTTTGGATTCACCGCTTAAAAACCTTAAGTCCGGCAGGTTTGAATGCGGATATAGAGATTGGTGTTTTTATTTAATATAGTGTCTATCATTTATTTAATAGTGTTTTAAGATATTTGAAATAGTCTATGTGTGTGCCTGTTTTTACTGTTTACTAACTGCTCCAATGTAAATATTACAGAATATTATTGTGTACTCCTTGAGATATATATTATAGAATATTATTATGTACGCTTTGAGATATATATATATTTTAATATATGTTTTAATTTATTTTGTATATGTTTTTTAAATAGCATTGCTTATTTTATATATATTTACTTGATATAATTCTAATATAACACTGATTTTGATTGTTTGCTCTTTTTTCCCCTTCATTCTCCTTTACCGTTTTCCCATATTTATTTGAGTGTCAGTACCCTAATACACAGCCACTAGTCACATTGAAGTGTTAATTCGAGTGTTAATACCCCTAATACACAGCCACTAGTTACATAGAAGTATTGCAACTAGTTTATATATGTATTAGCCAGTTTATATATGTATTAGCTAGTATTAGGTATTAGATATAATTTTTATGTATTTTTATGGAATATTGTATTTTAAATATGTTATTAAAGTTATTATATTATGTATTGTTTAAATATGTTAGTTGTTATGGATTGAGTATTAGTCCCGCCCACTGGCCAATTACAAGTGTAATAGCCCAACCAATGGGAAGCTGAAAATTATCTCCTCATCCAATCAGAACCCTATAGGGGTATATATATATTTAGATGTATGATGCAACAGATACAACTCCTGACAAAGCTTGGAGACAAGCGAAACGTGTAGAGGAACTGCAGCAGTCTACGAGTGTATCCAGTACCTCCCTGATCCGTTTGTTCCAATTCTGCGATCGATCGCAACCGGAAGTGACGTGACCGGCTAACCGGAAGTGATGCAACGCGATTTCGGCAGCGGGGCTGGCGGTGGACACACGAGCTGCGCATCATTATTTTTATGTGTCTATGCACATAGTGCAAAATGTAAGTGCAATAATTATTGCCTAAAATATATACATACTGAACATGCAATGTTGCACTAAGTGTGTCATCTTTGTCATTGAGGGCTTATCCTGCTGAGACCTGGTACTTCCAATTGAGAGAATCTTCAATGCAACACGATTATACCCACTGCTGTTATTTCATTGGGAAATTGTGAGTCCCCGACTGTGATTCATTGAGTTGTTTTTTCTGTAGAACATACTACACTATATTATTATTTAACTTTCCACATATGGTGACATCTGCGCTCCCCACAAGCTCCTTTCTACAATCAACGAAAGGAGAAATTGGATCTTCTCCTTAGAGGGTTGAGCTGCGACGTTCACTATATTTTATATCATTCACTTATACACACAAGAGCACTTTTATTACTTTTATATAAAGGTTTTAATTGAATATATCACTCATTTTTCCTCTATAAGAAGCGCCTCACAAACCTTTTTTGCACTGGTAGGTCTCTGGGGTCAGACCTAAGCGATCCAGGATGGTGGCTTTTACTTGTTGGTAGTCCATTGCCTGATCAGCTGGGGGGCCCTGATATGAGGCCTGGGCTTCTCCTATGAGGAACGGGGCCAAAGCAGTTGCCCAGCGATCTACAGCCCAGCCCTGAGCTTCGGCAACTCTTTCAAATATCAGTAGAAAAGCCTCTGGAACCTCGTTCGGAGCCATTTTCCTCAGGAGGACCGGGGGTTTGTTCGCAAGTTCTGGACTGGCAGACCCCTGGAATTGGGTCAGCAGCTTGGCCATCCGCTCATCCTGTGCTGCCTGCTGCTGGGTTAGGAGCTGGGTTTGCTGCTGCAATAGTAGTTGGGCCTGCTCCTGCATTAACAGTCCCTGCTGTTTAGTCTTCTCCTGCATTAACAGTCCCTGCTGTCTGGTCTGCTCGCACATAAACTCTTTTAAAAATTCTTCAATTTTTCTCATTTTTGTGTGTGTGTGTGTGGCCCTTCAACTGCAGGGGCCTCTAAAAATCCTGGCACTTCTGACACCATATGTTACAGGGTACATGCAACCACACACGCGGGTTCTCTTGATAAGGCTTATTTATTGAACCTTAAAAACATACAGCACACAAAAACAAAATAGCTTCAATTCAGCAGACAAAAACAAAATAGCTTCTCTTCAGCATAGAATACAAGGCAGCTTCTCTTCAGCATGCAGGACACAGACAGTTATCACACATGTACTTTGAAAAACAGACCTTATAGCAGTAATCTCTTCAGTATTTCAGTCCTGTCTCCTGACCAGCTAGCTTGCATGTGTGTACAGCCTGGGGGTTTTAAAAAACCTTGATTATGCAGCTGGGGTCAAACTAATTAAGCAGTCCTTCTCAACTGAAACTTAACCTCGTCACTGCTGCACTGCAAGCCTAAACATAGGTTTGCCAGGTATATGGCTGGTGATGTTCATTCACCCTGTCACAATGTCCTTCTGTGATATGGTTTCTAGAACTGAACACAGTACTCTAGGTGAAGTTTAACCAATGATCTATACAGTTGCATTACTACAGTACCTCCCCCTTTCTGCTGTTTATACCTCTCCCTGTAAAAGTCAGCATCCTACTGGCTTTCATTGCTTTGTTACATGGCTTGCCTACTTTTAAGTCAGCTGAAATAATCACTCCGAATCCATCTTTACTCTATATTAGTTGACAATAAAGGGACAATCATCCTGTATTTGGCTTTTGGAATTTTGTGACACAAAGGTATTATTTAGCACTTTCTGGCACTAGATTGTAGTTGACACATTTTTGACCATTCCTCTTATCTAATTAAAGCATTAATAATTTTTTAGCCCATGGAATGTCAACCCTGTTGCATATCTTTGTGTCATACTGTATGCAAAAAGGTATACTTTCCCTCCAAGACCTACTATAATGTTGCTAATAAAGATAATATAGCACACCATCTCCGGGAGGAGATACTCCACTGGCAACTTTCTCTTCTTCTGAATGTACTCCATTTACTACAACTCTATGTCGCCAATTCTTCAACCAGCGTATTATGCATTCAACTAAGTATTGCAACTTGGTTATCCATCTTCTATGTGGGACAGTGTCAAAGGCCTTACTGAATTCTAGGTAAGCTACATCAACAGCTTCACCCTGATCTTTTAGCTCACTCCCCAATAAATCTATGCTGCCGATATCTTGTAAGTTGTTAGACTTTCATTGTTACATCAATGTTTCTATTATTTTCCCCACCATGGACGTCAGGCTTACTGGCATGTAGTTAACAGCCTTATAACTACTTCTGCTTTAGTGAAGTGGAACTACATTTGATATTTTCCAGTCATCTGGAACTTCACCTGTTAATAGTGACAGGTTAAATAGTAATGTTAATGGTGTTGACAGCGCCCACCTAAGCTCTTTTATTATTATCGGATTTATCCCTCAGGCAAGATTGACTTGTCCACTTTCAGTTTTGAAAGTTTCACTAGGATTTCCTCCTTTTTAAATAGTCTGGTGTCTACCTCCTTTCCATTTATATTCCTATTTACTACCTGCGGTCCTTCACTTCCAGCTGTGAAAAATGAGCACAAATAATTATTTGAGCAGTCTGCTATACCTTTCTGTCCTTCAACAGGACCCTCATCTTTAGTCTTACTATTTCTCCTTTTATTTTTCTCCTTTCACTTTTATATACCTATAAAAGGTTTTATCCCCCTTCTTTACTCTCGGGGCTTCTTTCTCTTCTGCTTGGGCTTTTACACATCTGATTATTTGCTTGTCCTCTTCTGCCTGACCTGCTATAGTTATCTATCTTCCTTCCTCTAAATCAATATGTTTATTACCCAAAGGATGTCTTGTTTTTTCTCTTCACAATACCTGTCACCTTCTTTAAGATCCATAGCGACTTTCTTTATCTTGTGGTTTTACTAACCTGCCCAAGTTAAAGTCACGTTAATAATAGCCTTGTATACAATAAGGTTAACGTAGGAATGTTATGTTATTTAAGTGTAACGGTATTTCTGAACCGGCCTGACCCACCCAATCTCACATTGGCCCCTGTGGTCTAACCGGCCCCCATTACAGTGTGGTAGTGTCTGGTGGTGCACCTGTTGGCAACAGGACTCCTGAGTTTCCCGCATGATGGTGTGTGGGGAGGACCCGTCCAGACAGGCAGCTGAGGTAGTGTGCTGAGTCTCACCTAGTTCCAGTGCAGCGCCTCCACCTCATCAGGGTCCCTGCGTCCGCAAGGGGATGATCCTGTTGAGGAACTCCTCCGTGGTGCTCCTCTCTGTACATTCACTCCACACAGGTACACGAGAGGGTTTGTGAATGAGAACATCTTTATTGGGTGATGTGGGCTAGCTGCCCCTCGCAGTATATTCTTAGCCACTCATTCTGCAGTCAGTGCCTCCCTTTAAAAGGTGTATCTCTCCTTAGATAGGGATTCCCTATCCCCGCAGGGATCACTGCCCTGTGCCAGGTCCCTGGACACAGTCTCCTCTTCAGTTACTATAACATAACTAGAACTCTTATTAACTCAGGCTAGTACTTGAACTTGAACTCCAGCCAGAACTGGACGCAGATCTCTGGCAGAACTAACTTTAGACTCAGTGCTGTGCCTTATGTTTACTCTGGAAGCTGACACACCTCTGACATCACTAACCATGGAGTCAGAGCATGTGACTACTCCCATCCATACACAGGGCACCCCACCAGGGTGTGAGGGCAAACCTCCATAATTACTGCTGGCATGCCCACAACTTACCAGGCCTTACTGTCAGCAGGAGAGATGACTGTAGCCATTTTACATGACCGCTACATTCTCCCCCTGGTGAATCCCATCGTTCTCGCTGGGACCTAAATTTGTATACCCTTTTCCAGGAAGCACTGAAATACAACACATAATTAGATTAACTTCACGTACATTTCCATGGTGTATAACCAAAAATGACTACAGTACATTCCGCCAAGCCCGCCCCGCAATGTGAGCAACGTGCCGCCGTGTTGACCGTGCCTCCGGGCAGCCCGCATTGTAGGCAGAGCCCGACCACCGTCTCAGTGTTAGCCACCCTTACTACTAGTAGCCCGCCGGGTACTGAGTAGGGCTGGGTGGAGACCATAGTTCCCACAGCGGAGGGGCAGGCCATTCTCTTTGTGGGGACTACTTTCAGTGTGGGTCTCTCCAGGTCAGTGGTTCCTCGTGACTGACCGGTAGAAACTTCTGGGCCAGCCACTTCCTGCTTCGGCTCCTCCTTCCGCTGACATAGCTGGAACCCGCCCCCAGGGGTTGCAATTATGGGCGGGTCCCACAGGGGAATATCATGCCCCTTAATTAAGGCCGCGCCTCTCTCAGTCCTGGTGGGCGCGGTCTGCGTTTTCGCTCCAGTTTCCTCCTCAGAGCTGGATTCTTTTCCCGCGGCTAGTTCCCGCCTTCTCCTTGCAGCAGCTTTGCGTGCAAAATATCCCTCTTTCTTGCAAATCATTTCCGCGGCCGGAACTACTTTTTGTACTGGCGCCGTCTGGATATCAGTCCCTGGGCCCAGTGGGTGCATTCCCACAGGCCATAGTTGAAAGTCACTCCCCCTGGTGGAAATCAGGGGAGGGTCCCATAGACTAAGCGGTTGACTCAGCACAGGGGCCGAGTGAGTCACTGTCCATGAAGGCGCAGCCATAGCTTTCGCAGCCATAGCTTTCGCGCCATGCCCCCCATCAGGGCGGGGCTCTGCTGTTCGCGCCATTCCCGGCCAGCTCTTGGCAAGTTCTGCATCAGCCATTTCCTCTGTGACTGTCCCATGCGGTTTCCCTAGCAAGCGGGAACCGCCATTTTGGTTGGCTTTTAAGCCCAAAAAGTCAGTTTGTTTACTCTCCTCGCGGGGTTCTCCCCCAATTATTACAATTTCCTCACACTCTTCAAGGGTGGCCCCTCGGTGTCCCAAACAGGATAAAAACGGGGCAGCCACGGCCTTCGCTCCGCTCCAGAGCAGGCTGGTTAACGATAATTCGGCGACAGTTTGCTCTTCAGTGGGGCGCACGCCACGGGTGCCTTCCCCATCAGCCTCTGGTCGCCATTTTGTGTTCTCCGCACTACGCGGATCCTCCATTCTCTCGTAACAGTTATCGTACATGGGACTCCGCTCTGCGGGGCAGCCTCCACATCAGTACAATAAAGATTGCTCAGATGCACCACCACATGTGTACCTGATCTAGGCTGGACTCATGTTGCACTACCTCAGGCTAGGCTCACTCTCTCAGTGTCTGCTGTGACTCCTTCCTCCCAGTCTGTGCTCCCTATGGTAAGTGTCTGGAATGGGCTAGGTACTCTGGCTCTGCCATGCAGTACTTGGGGCGTCTACCTCTCTTGGTCAGCCTAGCGCAGACCCTCTCCAGGATTCCTGACCAAGTTAACAGGCTATCCCTTCTGGCGTCCTACCAACTAGCACTGCCTCAAGGTGACTCGGTCAGCTATAGCCCGGCTCCAAACCCCTCACTCCTTTCAGGCCCCTAGGTTGTCCCTGCGAACTGACAATATCCCGTCAGCCCCTTGACCACCCCTAGGTCCATCCCTACGCAGCACAGAGTGGCAGCAGACTCTCTCCCTGTTTCCCAGTGTGCCTAGCTAGAGCCTGTCCTGATGAAAGATCTGATCTCAGCAGCTCGCCTCCAAATGTAACGGTATTTCTGAACCGGCCTGACCCACCCAATCTCACATTGGCCCCTGTGGTCTAACCGGCCCCCATTACAGTGTGGTAGTGTCTGGTGGTGCACCTGTTGGCAACAGGACTCCTGAGTCTCCCGCATGATGGTGTGTGGGGAGGACCCGTCCAGACAGGCAGCTGAGGTAGTGTGCTGAGTCTCACCTAGTTCCAGTGCAGCGCCTCCACCTCATCAGGGTCCCTGCGTCCGCAAGGGGATGATTCTGTTGAGGAACTCCTCCGTGGTGCTCCTCTCTGTACATTCACTCCACACAGGTACACGAGAGGGTTTGTGAATGAGAACATCTTTATTGGGTGATGTGGGCTAGCTGCCCCTCGCAGTATATTCTTAGCCACTCATTCTGCAGTCAGTGCCTCCCTTTAAAAGGTGTATCTCTCCTTAGATAGGGATTCCCTATCCCCGCAGGGATCACTGCCCTGTGCCAGGTCCCTGGACACAGTCTCCTCTTCAGTTACTATAACATAACTAGAACTCTTATCAACTCAGGCTAGTACTTGAACTTGAACTCCAGCAGAACTGGACGCAGATCTCTGGCAGAACTAACTTTAGACTCAGTGCTGTGCCTTATGTATACTCTGGAAGCTGACACATCTCTGACATCACTAACCATGGAGTCAGAGCATGTGACTACTCCCATCCATACACAGGGCACCCCACCAGGGTGTGAGGGCAAACCTCCATAATTACTGCTGGCATGCCCACAACTTACCAGGCCTTACTGTCAGCAGGAGAGATGACTGTAGCCATTTTACATGACCGCTACATAAGTTATACTTAAACTTGGTGTTATTACTATCCAGGCCCTAAAATATTTACTTTTCCAGTGTCTGGATAGGTGTAACACCACAGATAATTTAAAGAACAGTCTTATTTGCCTCTCTATCTCAACCAGCAAAAGTCATTTTCAGGGTCTTGATTGGAGTAATGCCAAGACAGACATAACTTCAATTATAATTCTACAATATGTGACCTTTTCGAATGACTTAGTACGGGCATTAATTTAGCATATTATTAGATTTGTGGATACTGCATTAATTCAGGGAACATAACATACGTTCCTGTTTTAGATAATGTCAAGTTATGTTGCCTTATTTAATTGAATTTACTGCATCTTGGCCTAATTTTGGAGTTTATCAATCAATTGCTCCTGTGTAGATTTGGTAACTAACTAAAATATTGCATTTAAGATAATGAGCTGAAGATTAAAATAAGTTCCTTACCTTATTCATGTACAGATGTAGCCAACGTTATTGCACCGCTTGAACATTCAAGTTGCACAAATGTTGTGTTTAAAGATGCAACATTGACATTTTGATAATGCACATTACTATTGTCTATTCACTATTTGACATGCCAAATCTGGAAATATCATGGAAGCTATCAACAGGAACAGTAATGTTGACTACATACTGTACATATGTGTAATAGTAAAGTAAAATACAAACTTTGCAAGGGTATGTGTAAAACAAAACCTCAGCACTCAGGTTTTTTTTTTAGCTCAAATAAGCTGTTCGCCTAGGAAAGAAAGAGTATAATAAAAATATGTTTGCGTATTACTTGTTTTTCCCACCTAACACTTGTGGGATTTATTATAAAATTATTATTCCAACTATCTACTTAACGTTTTGTGAGTAAAAGCCAAGTACTCTAGTGTGTGAGTTGATGTTCTCAGATATAATTTTTTTACATGCTCCAAGAATCATTTTTATGAAAGATCATAAGGAACAAATAATATCCCTCAAGACATGCTTGTAGGAAAAGCTATATGACTTCTTGTAATGAGGCATTCTTATTTCTTTTTACTGTAGAGTATGTTGTTTGCAATTAGTAAAGCAATGATTTACCACCTTGTTCCTTCATAAAACTTCACAATGTACGTATGCCCAAATCAGTTGCAATCAAATGTTTCCCTCCCTATAATTTTTTTGTCCACGACGAAAGTCTGAGCAGGATTTTGAAATACTGCATGTAAATCCATTAAGGATCTTAACTAAATCACTGGGTCAATCTGTTTTCTTTCAAATCCTTCCTTGATAATATCAGAAAGGGAGCCCTGGAGCCTTCGGCGCCATGACCCTGAGGGGGAGAGGGGGGGGGGGCTTCCTCCCCCCCCCCTCCCTGTTGGGCTTCTCAGGGTTAACTCCTGGGCCAGTGCGAAAGAGTTGGGGGTTATTTCTAAGTTTATAAGGGGTTTATAAGAGGCCTGAGAGGGTAGGCGGTCTTCCCACCCTCCCTTATTGTTACTAACCTGTATTTGCATCTTTTTTAAAAAAATGTAAAGAAAAAAAAAAGGACATGTACAAGACGCAAAAAAAATAATAATAAACACGTCTAAGATATTATTATTTCATAATGAACTTGTTCTCATGTTATATGGCTGTATAATAATGTTGTCTTTTGTCACAGATTGCGGGTCGGTTTCAGTGGTGCCAGACTGGGTCCTGTGGCGTTTATGTGGTTTGTTTATGGTCATTTGGGGGCCGATTTTTTTCCCCCTGTGTTTTTGATTATGGACCTGCAGGTGTCATAATGGGAATACGTTCCCGTTATTTGCTATCCGGTCAACACCGTGGGTCACAAGTCACGGTTGGTTTGGGGAATATTAACATTGTGTTAATAATAAACAAGCTGTGGCCATTTTACTCCAGCACCTTTTCATGTGTTTATTGGTATGGGAATATCAGCGGGAGGGAGGTGAACGATATCAGGGAAATCCTCATCTTATGTTAATTTTCAAGATTACAAATCCTAGATATTTTGTCATTATATTTTCCCTCACTGTTACTGTATAATATTGTCATTGTTGCTATGTTTTACAAAAGAAAAATAACTTTCCTGTCTTGCCATTCTGTGGTCTGATTGTTTTGATATTATCATACAGATGAGCCACCTCTGGTGCTACGTCAGGAATTGCGAAACAGGGTTAAATCATGACCAGGGAGGTTGCCAGGCGGTTTCCCTCTCCCCCCGCTTGTCCCCACATATACCGTCTGGCGGGCAGCAAAGAGGCCGTGCTGCCCGCCAGCCTGGCCTTAAGAAGGCCCTTGGTTGCCTCCTCCCCTGTGCTGGGGAGGGAGGGGTGGCGGTGGGCCAGCGAGGAGAAGCCCACCCCCCCCCCCCGATCATGAGACCCCCCGCCCATGGCTGGGGGGTTGCTTTCTATTATACTACTAAAATTCTTTTATATGCTGCAAGTAGTACGTTGTGAAAAAGGAAGTAAAGGGAATGGAATTACAGCAACATCAATTAAAAACAAAATATATTAAATCACACTTCTTTTTTTACACAATCCTTTTCTACAGCTGTTACTATGTAAGATGCAATTCCTCCTAGTAAAGCGTCATTTTGTTATTTTGTTTTCTATTCCACAATTGGTACTTTACTTACAGTATGTGCACAAATACAACTGGAGATGGGCAAACTTTGATTCACAGGTTTATATTTAAATTTCAGAAGAAAAGAAAATCCTAAATAGGGAGTGCATTTGTTATGCTTTTTTTTTTGGAGAATGTGCAATAGTTTGCTAATTATCACAAATTCTTTTTTGCGAATATGTGAACTTAAATAATTGTTTTGCATTTTCGAGTATGTACTGTACATGTTTTTAAAACTTCTGGTGTTTCTTTTTTCCAACTTCCACAATTTTGCAAATATTCGACAATGCATAAAATACAATTTCTGCATCAAATTTGAATTTTGTAATTAAGTTCACCTCTATTTATAGTGCATACAACTAGCATGGCTGTCATATAACAGCAGCATAGCATGGGCAACATCACCGACACTGAACTAACAAAAGACATTGAAGACAAGTTTTAAGATCTACTGTTTAACCTCTTCGTCATGTCAGAAAATAGCATAACTGAGCTTTTTTTAAGCTAGAGTAGAAAAGTAATGATGATAAAGCTCTGTAAATAAAAGAAAAGGTAGATATGACTAGGAAGAAACCTGGAGAAGGAGGATGGATGACCAAAAAGGCATACTTCGATTGTAAGCTCTTTATGGCAGGAACTCCTTTTTTCTAATATTTACTTTTGTCTGAAGCGCTTATTCCTATTATTTCTACATCACGTGTATTACTGCTGTAAAGTGCTATATACGTGGGCGGTGCTATAAATATGAAGACACAGTATACATACTTACATAGAGGCTTGGTTAAATGTCAGAAATAGTGAATTAGGCTTAAAAAATATATATTGATAGGAATGAGTTGTGAAAATTGTAATGCATGATGCCAATTTTTGTACAGTACCCTCATCTAACATAAAAGTCTACATTTTATTGAGCTTTGTACATTTACAACTATATTTCCTTCAGTATCTACAATACCTACTATAAATGCCTAAAAGGTCTGCACAGGAACAGACCACATATTGGGATCCATTCCAATTCTTTAGGGTCTGTTTGGTGTGAACAGACACAGCTGTATATGTATTTATAGTATCAATTTTGCATATGTCTTATCCTGTAAAATCCTTCAGATTTACTCATATACTTGTGTGCCCTTCGGTTTTCACAGAAACATTATATATATATGTAAGCTTGCTTCCATCCAAGACTCGGACCTCCTTTTTGTATTTAGGGTGGCTTTATACACTGGTTCATTTATGAAGAACTCTCATGTTGGTCTAGCAAAATGTATTGCAGTATGTAGAGTTGTGGCTACATGCAGCTAAAGTCTTGCAGTAGACTGTGAACGCTAAACTGTACCTTTTGAAAAAGAAAAGCCTCACATGGAGATAAATCATCTGCAGCTTTTCCTTTTAGTAGCTTGAATACAGAGTTGCTCAATATCTGTGCATCTGACTCAGATCGCTGACAGTCACAGTTAATGCCTTTTCTAGGAGGAGGAGAAGGAGAAAAATGGCAGTGAACATGTCCATGATTTGCATGATCTATTCTTAGTAATGATTGACTGTCTCCCACATCTGCTGAGCATGGCACTTAGTTCTCAACACCGTTAAAATAGGACAAAACAAGAACTGAAATGCTGGCCAAAATAGGCACCTAGTTTTCATTTCAGTCAAAATGATTATGTAACTGTAATTCTATTAATGTTATTTATGGAACTTTTCTGAAGATAATATTTAAGACATTTCTCTAATTTTTGACTAAAATGTGTTGTGAATTGTAAAATGAACACAGCATACTGTACAGTATATTTGCATATATGACCTTTAGGTTTGGAAGCCTTAATTCCAACACATCTACAAACTATCAATGTTTCATACGGTACATGTACTGCAGTGAAAAACAACCTTTGTATGGCCGCTGTTGAAAGCGAGAAGTAGACTTGGCAATCAATGCGCACCTGTGATAAGTTTATTTATTTGCGTGTGCTTTATTTCATTTATTTCTGTCTCCTGCGTTATCATGTACTGGCGTTTTTATGCAATTGAAAGCATCAAAACATGTATGCATGGACCACATAGGGTACTTTACAAAGGATCTCATCCAACAACTGTATTTTGTATATGTGCAGTATGTCAGAATTGTTCTAAACCAACTATTTCGTCCAGCTTTTTGCATACAATACATGTGTTTTAATAACTTTTACTTTGCAGGTGCACTTTGCCAACATGAATGATAAAGTTTCACACTTAAATATTTTATATTGGCTTGGCTATTAATCCAAAACTATTACAAAGTCATATTCTTCTTTGCCTGACTACTAGCAGGTACTAATGGTTCTCTGAATGCTACCGAGTAGTCAGACTATTTGAAGGCAGGCTGTATCTAAGATCAAATACTCCCCACAATGGGGTCGCCATGATTGAGATGGGCAATGTTTTCAGATTAACCTAAAAGTTGATAAGTAAATAGTATTGTGTGGCGTTAAAATAGGGATCTGCGCTCATAGACTCATTAACATTGCGATTGTTATTTTCCTTCCATTTACCATTTCTGAGAAACAGTTGTGGAAGGTGTGGAATATGTTGGTCTCTATTGATGGCTAAGAAATCAATGAAGTCAAATCAAAACAAAATATATCAATAACTGCTTCATAATTATGTTTTGTAAATGACTTTGACTGCATTACATTATCAACTTACCTATAAATGCATTTGGGAATGAATTCTTAATTAAAGCAGAATATATTTCCTGTCTTCAACCATTTTTGGTTAGTACAAATTAATAGAATAGTAGTAACCAGATGTATTTGTTACTGTCAAATTATCAATATGATGATATTGTTTTTTCCCCCTTTTTTAACAGAAAGTTGGCTGTGATGGAATATTGGGATCACTAGCAAGAGAAGATCACTGTGGTGTATGTAATGGCAATGGGAAATCATGCAAAATCATTAAGGGTGATTTCAATCACACCAGAGGAGCAGGTAAATTATATTTTCATGTACCATGAATGCAACACTTGAAGATATATTTAGCACAGCTATCGAGCTAATCAGCTGTAACAAGTCCATACATAAAGCTCTTTTTATACAGCAATTACAGCATACAGGCAGTCCTCCTTTTACAACGCTTCACTTTACAACGAATGGCTTATCCAACGCTATGCAATGCATACCTAAATTCATTTTTACAATGCCAAAATGGCTTATCCAATGCTCTTACGACGCTTTGCAAAGTTGTGTATGTGTGTGTATATATATATACACATTCACATAAACAACGTTGCAAAGCGTCGTAAGAGCGTATATATATAATATTATACTATATAATATTATACTATATAATATATTATTTATTATGTTATACTGTATTATGTATAATACAGTATATACACTATATTATTTATGTGTATGCTGCATATCTTATTGCCTGCATAAAATATTTGATGTATTTTAGTGTTAAAAATGCCTTCAGGAACGGAACCTTTCATTTAAACAGTGTTCCTAAGGGAAAACGTGTTTCGCTTTACAACGTTTCGCTTTACAACGCCATTTTGAGTAACGCATTGTGTCGGATAACCGAGGACTGCCTGTACAGTATTAAGTTCTATTTCATAGCAGTACAGGTTTCTTGTAATCTTAAAATTACCACTTTGCTATTGTAGCTGCTTATTTTATAGATTTGCATTTTAATAATGTCATTGCCACACATGGTGACTTAACACATGTATGGGTACCACACCATCCAGTGCTATATTTAGTTAGTGGCAGTGTTCTGTAACATACCTTCTTGTGTTGCAAGGTGTCTAATTGAGTGTAACGCTTATAAAATATTGGCCATTATGTCTTAGAAAAATATGATCCTTAATGTATTTTCTACACGTAGCATAGCCTTCAGACAGTTACTTCTGTTTCTGGGCCTTTCCTCTGTCAGTCCTGTTAGTGCAGGCAGTGGTAAGGTTAAATCCTTTATTAGGCCTGTGTGTGTGTATTCCAGCCTTGAATAATGTGTCAGTATTCAAGGGAAGGCTTAGCAACTCTGAGGGTATCAATCTGAGGGGTAGATAATGGTTGGAACGCCCCCTTATGTGTTTGGGCCAATCTGTATCCAGCTCTTGCTTGCTATCAGTCAGAGTCAGAGACACTCCCCAAGGATGTTCAAATTGGGACAGCCTTCTAAATTGTCAGTTGAGTTTGGAGAAGAAGAAGAAGAACTAGCTAGGACAGAGAAAGTCTCCCCCCTCTCCTCCCATGCTGGGATGGGAAGGGAAATATGCTATCTAGACAGGGATCTGGTCTAGGGAGAATATATGCTATCAGAGATCATGGAAGACTGCATTCTCTGTACTGGAGCTGTCTATGAATAAATATAGAAAAGACATTGCTGTGTGTGAGTTCCTGTCTCTGGCTGAAGGAGTATCAGTGGGGGTCCTCCCCCTGAAGATCTACAGCGGATCCTTGCTGGCTGGAGGCGCTGTGCACCATCAAGAGATATCAAGGTAATCTGTCCCTCCTGTTCCCTGTCCTGGCTCTCCCCACACCACCGTGGAGCCCTCAGCCCTCCTGTTGCCAGCAGGGAACAGCACCAAAACCACCTGAAAGTAGCGTACCGAGAAGGAGTGTACCCTCAATCTCACTTAGGGGAGGGTATGATAAAAGGGTTACATACATTTTTACAGTGTTACTACAAAATAAAAAGTTTTACACTAAAATATAAAAAAAAGTGCATATATGTCGCCTTTAAGCTATTTTATTTTCCAACATTTATTGCAATGTCAGTTGTTTTCAAAGAGAAAAAAAGGATGTGCAGTAAGACAGATGTTTTTTTGATAAGTGTAGCCAGGACTGGTTCTTGGCTACCAGTCTGCCCTCCCTGGCAGTAAGCCCTGGTAAGAGCAGGCCTGCCAGTACTTATTATGGGTTTTTCCCACTCCCAGCAGTGCCCTTGATTGACGGGGAAGGTTCCCTCCTCCTGGCTGTACTTAAGGGGATTGCCGCCCAAATTTAGTCAGTGCCTCTCCCCACTGTGTAAACACAGGTTGCCTGAAGACTGAGCTTCCCTGTTCCGCATCCCCTCGGGGGAGAGTGAGTGTGCACCTTTCCCCTGATCCTGATACAGGATCAGGGAAGAGCAAAGACTGCTGCGGGGGCCCTTGACCCATAGTGCAGGTCCAGGGACTATCCAACAGCTGAATATACCACAAGAGAATGCATAGAGCAGAGGCCTGCCGTGACTGCATTGAACTGAATAGAATAAACCGTTCCAGACAACTCCTGACGAAGCATCAGCAAAACGCATTGAGTTAGCTTTGCTGGAGAACCGGAGGGCTGAAGGACTGGCAATCGGAGTTGATTTCTGAGGCAGGACGCGCTTCCGCTCTTACCTGTGACGCTGCCACGGAAGTGACGCATGCGGAAACCAGAGGGTGAGACGCAAGTGAGACGCGAAGAAGCTGTATACCGATGGGGTCCTTCTATGTTCGGCGGTTCTCTCCAACGCCTGTTTAATTTATTGGAAATGTGAGTGTAACTGCTCTTGATATATTACACTGAATATATTTGGTCAAATAGTATGCACTATTGTGACTTTTTTCTTTTTCATGTTGACCTTATACACAAACTGAGGGGTATCCTGAGACCTATTGCGTTTATTCATCACAAGGGCTCCAGTCAGGGAGAGAAGAATCTCTGACATACTTACTATTACAAGAACTTTTTTGAGTGCAACTACTTAAAGCTTACAGAGTGATATATAACCAGTATCAACCATCTGCACTATATTTGCTTTTATTTTATTTACATATACCACTGAGCACACCAGCGCTTCTCCTCCCCCAGAAGAAAATAAATTATATCTCCTGCCTGGTGTGTGATCTTACTGGGGAAGGAGAGGGGATTGTTTCTATCTTGGGAGATCGCCTCCATACATCTGGAGCCTGCGGCAGATGGAGGCGCTGTACCACTAGAGATCTATGCTGGGTATGTACCCAGAAACCTGTCCTGTGTCCCCACAAACATCGGCGGACGACTCAGCCCTCCTGCTTACCAACAAGTACTGTAGCATGCACCACACACGCTGTAATGGCAGAATCTCCCATCGGGTGGGGGAAACACCGTTATATTTGGAGGTGCTGCTGAGATACTGCTCAACAGGACAGGTTTTCAGTGACGCAAGACTGGAAGTTATCAGGTACGCTTTCAGAGCAAGTACGGATGAGAAAGTGAGGCTACGTGTAGTGTCCATAAGGTGTACTGTGTGGAGACAGAGAAGCTATTGCTGGGTCTGAGTCGCCATGAGGACTGGTAGGTCTATGATGCATATAGGGGGTGTTCTGTTTAACGTGTCCCAAGAACCCTTGGAGAGGGTCTGCGATGCTAGTGCCGCAGCAGGGCGGCATAAAGTACTATTAGGGAGTGTCTTAAGAGGGGTGTCTGATGTACTAGGTGCCTATACCCCTCTGCTGGAAGAACGCCCAGAGTACTACTAGCTGTCGCCAGACAGTAAACCACAGAGTACTTGTTATGGACCGTGAACGAGTGCAGAATATCAGAGGGAGCTTTGCTAGCATGGGTTATAACATACTCTCGGTAGACAGCTAACCATGTCCTGCAGAGGCCTACAAGGAACAGTTTCCTTCCGGAATCGCGATTCCCGCGTGGTCGGGGAAAGAACTGTGCTCAAAATGGAGTTTCCCTTGCCCTGGAATACACCACATGAGTCGCATTATCTAAAATGGTGGTTCCCGCCAAGATTGGGAACTGCGTGGGAGGCTTGCAGGAAAATTGCACACCTTTTTGCAAAGTTCTGTAAGGGTCTGGCGCGAAAGCCAGGACCCCACCCAAGCGATGTGACTGGCTCAGAAAGGAGTCAGGGTCACGCCCCATTCCAGTGTGTTCCCCCTCTAATCTCCACCGGAGGCAGGGGCACTGTGACAGCCAATACCAAATGACTAAAGACAAGGGGGGAGTCGAATGTGACCAACCGCACCCTCAGTTCTTCGGAGCCTGGCAAGAGAGAGGAGCTAATTTACCAATACTCCTGTGTCCGTGCCTACATAGAGACCTGATCATGGCCAGTGAAATTGATTTTGCGCACTACCGTCTACCGGGAGGCCTCCTGGTAGTGAAGGTGGAAGGGAAGAGGTACCTCAAATGCTTCTGCCCCAAGTGCAACTTTCCAGGTGATGACCTAGTGTGGGGCGCCACATGTGCAAATGCGGAGCTCGGTTTCTGAAGCCGACGCTGCTGCGGCCTATGGCTTTAGCAGAGAAGGATGTAACTGACCCCAATACCTTGGGGGTCGATGCTGCTAACCCAACTACCTTAGCAATGGAGGTTCCAGTGGGCCCGTGGGCCCCAATGGATGCTTCAGGGGGTCAGAGTACCCTGATGATCGAAGAGCGGTTCAAGATGGTTCCAGACCCGGTTCTCACAGAGGAACCTGAGCCCGAGCAGTGATCTGTCGTCTGTGGTCCTTCACCAGCCGGCATGTACCCCTATGGACCCCACCAAAGATGAAACCAGTACCTGCAAAATCAAACGGTGATGCAGTCCAGTCCTGATGACAGTGATGGTGCGACCTATGCGGCGGCAGAGCGTCCCATTCATGGCGGTTCTTAGCAGCCTGGTTGGCAAACCAGCATCCCAATCAGCAAGTCCCAGGGGTCCGGAAAATCAGCGGAGTGGTGAGAATCCACCTACTTACTCTCAGCAGGAACTGATGAAGACTTTTGGTGTGAAAGCCCCAGACAACAGCGATCTCCACACGGAGGACAACGACAACCTGCCCCTCCAAAGACCAGATGTCTGCACTTTCGGTGTAGACCATTCATCTCTATCTGAAACCCGCGAGATTGGCTGATGTCAACAGAGAGGCGACCGCTGAGGCGGACGAGGAAAGGCCATTTCCCGCTCTGGTGTGTACCGCTGCAACCAGCGATGGCGTGGAACGTTTTTTGACTCTATGCGGTTACGCATGTAACGCACAAAGACGGTGGTGGGCACTAAGACACTTACTCCGGAACACTTGGCCGTCGGCGCTGACCCTTCACTGAGCCCCAAGCCAAGGCCAGATGCGGAGCCTTACATAGTCGATATAGCCCTGGTATCTAGTCAGGGTGGGTGTTACACCAAGGACTGACCGAGACTTTAAGGCCTCCAATCCTATGGCTAGTACTCTCCGCACTCCCCTTTCGCCACTCCTTGAGTCTCAGAGCTCTGCTAGATGTGCTCGGAATCGCCTGCGATCAGCTCTTTATTTTCAGCAACCAGGTAGGGAAATTGAGTTTGAGTATAGTTCTGATAAGGAAATAGGGGGATCCTCTACTAGGGCCTTCAAGTTTAGGGAAGGTATACCTGGTCGGGGTATCATAACGGAAAATTGGGATTCAGATAGTAACAAGGGGAATTGGGATTCTGAGGATTCCGATAAGAATTGGGATAGCGAATGGGAGGATGATGACATATTGGGAATGTCATCCGATGAGTCTTCAGGGTATAACTCTCCCAGACGGGTGGTGTCTATAATTAGAGTAGTACCTGGGTGCGGGTGCTCAGTGTGCTACATGGAGTATCGCTATGAACAAGCCTTTGATAAGGTGGAGTATGACTTGGACAGACCCCCTTAAGAGGGTATTTTCTGTAACTTTGCCTGATAGTTCTGGGGCACTTGTCAGCAAACCAGACCTGGAGCATTACTACTGAGTAATTAGGTTCTCCATGTTGGGAGGGACCTGGGTTTTCTATGGAATGCTGTAATGTAATCAAGTTATATGCACTGTAATACAGAAAAGTATGTATCTTTTTGCATTGTGATTTTCACCATGGTTATTGATTTTCCTGTTCTGTTTAGGTTATGCATCTGAAGGATGGTACCTGCAAATTTCAGTCCCAGTGTGGACATGGGAGTTTCCACCAGAGGGAGAGTGTAGCCAGGACTGGTTCTTGCCTACCAGTCTGCCCTCCCTGGCAGTAAGCCCTGGTAAGAGCAGGCCTGCTAGTACTTATGATGGGATTTCCCCACACCCAGCAGTCCCCTTGAGTGATGAGGGAGGAGGTGGAAACAGGCCTGGGTTCCCCCAATCCTGGGTCAGACCTGGTGCCCTCTTCCAGGCTGTACCTGATGGGATTGCCGCCCAAATTTAGTCAGTGCCTCTCCCCACTTGTGAGAGTCAGGTCACACACATGTTGCCTGAAGACTGGCCTTCCCTGTTCCTCTTCCCCTCGGGGGAGAGTGAGTGTGCACCTTTCCCCTGATACTGACAGAGGACCAGGAAAGAGCAAGGACTACTGCAGGGGCCCTTAACCAGAAGTGCAGGTCCAGGGACCATCCTACAGCTGGATAAACCACCAGAGACTGCATAGGTCAGAGGCCTGCTGTTACTGCATTGAGCTGAACAGAATAAACCGTTCCTGTTATTATACCTTCTGCCTGGTGTGTGATCTTACTGGGAGATGGGATTGTTTCTATCATAGGAGATCGCCTCCATACATCTGGAGCCTGTGGCAGATGGAGGCGCTGTACCATTAGAAATCTATGCTGGGCATGTACCACAGAAACCTGTCCTGTGTCCCCACAAACATCGGCTGATGATTCAGCCCTCCTGCTTATCAACAGGTAGCATGCACCACACACGCTGTAATGGCAGAATCTCCCATCGGGTGGGGGA
Source organism: Ascaphus truei (assembly GCF_040206685.1). NCBI lineage: Eukaryota > Metazoa > Chordata > Amphibia > Anura > Ascaphidae > Ascaphus > Ascaphus truei. Next base: position 199,757,155 of record NC_134483.1, on the reverse strand, counting down.
AACACCATTACCTAAGTAAAACAGCTGAATGGAATTTAGTAGAAAAATGGCAGTAAAATAAAGAATGTGGCAAAGTGGAATACTTAGAATATTTTGATGATTTTTTAGGTTAAATTGGTGGCTGTTGTAATCAAAGCAAGGCTAACTGAATATAATGTATTTTTGTTTACTAACTGACAGACTCAAATGTTACTACTGAAAAGTTATATGAACAGTACTATTTTATTGACTAGTCCAAAAAAATTGGAAACATTCCCATCTCATCTCAGAGGTAAGCCATTACACGGTGTAAAGTACTAAACATTCTTATCAATTAGTGCAGGGGTGCGTAAACTTTTCTTGCTGCGCCCCCCCTGCCTGCTCTCCTCCGTTCTCACACCCTCCTTTCCTCGGTCCGGCATCAAATGACGCCATGGGGTCGTGTGTCGTCACGTCACATGACCCCGCAGCATCATGTGAGACCGCGTTGCCATGGTCACGCGTCCTGAAGCCGGCTGACTCTCGTTAACTAGAGGTTTGCAGAGGCCTCGCGCAGTTCCTGGCATTTCATTGAAATGTCTAGGGGAAGAGCGGGGGTCCTCTGCACCCCCCCCCAAAAAAATCCCCTAGTTTCTGCACCCCTGAATTACAGTACAGCACAAAGTAACTTTGTTCCATCCGTTTAGGAACGGCCCATTTTCTTTGGATGAAGTCAATTTATTTGAAAAACTGCTTCTACAGTTGATATAATCAATATAGGGTTGGCAGAGCTAATTTTAAAATCTGTTTCCCAGCTCTGGGTGATTTATATGAGTAATTGCATCAGAACTGCAGTGATAGTTACATGATGTGCAGTACTCTGCATAAATTCTTGTGTAACTTCTGTAGCAATTTGTGTAGCTGCAAGTGTTTACGGAGTTCCTATTGAGAATTTTAGTATACAAAACTAATGTAGGTTATCATTAACTGTATCAATAAATAATAGAATTAAATAAAATATGTTATTCATGCACGCAGGCTATGTAGAAGCATTGGTGATACCAGCTGGTGCAACAAGAATTAAAGTTGTGGAGGAAATGCCCGCTTATAGCTATCTTGGTAAGTATTTTAGAACTGAGATATTAACCAATCACATAAGCCAATTTGGTCTATTTCAAAATGATTATGTGTAATTTTGCTAAAGACCATTACATTTTTTTTTTTATTACTTAAATTTTTATTGAGCATTTTTTTCATACAAAATAAGAATTAACAAAACATATAACAGATAAAAGAGGGGGGAGGCAGGAAGGTGGGGGAGGGGAAGCATTTGTAAAAATATAGCATTGTACACAACAATTTAGTTACCACATGATCACTCTGTTCCAAATATTCTAATCTATATATGGGGATATACCTGCATGGCGAATCCATGGGGCCCAAATCTCAGAAAATCGCGAGGTAGAGCCGTTCAGATAGGCTAAGAGTTTTTCCATATAAACTATATGCCAAATTTTATTATTTATTTGGTTTAAGGATGGGGGGGCAGGTTGTTTCTAATTTTTGGCAATTGTACACCGTGTAGCATTTAACATTTGGGCTAGTACTCTAGCTTTTTTTCGGGGAATATTGGCTATTGGCTTGCCTAACAATATATATACTGGGTCATGTGGGACAGTGATTTCTAGGATCTTGTGTATTAAGGTGAACACTTCCGTCCATGTTTGTTGGATTTTGGGACATGACCAGAATATATGCAGAATATTCCCCACTTCACCACAACTACGCCAGCACAATGGGGAGACCCCTGGGAGAAAAGAGTGCAGTCTGGCAGGAGTCATATACCATCTGAATATTAACTTGTAAATATTCTCTTTTATTACAACGCACAATGAATTTTTGGAGGCAGCTTCCCAGATGTCTTTCCAGGTATCGAGATCTATACAGACGTTAAGATCTTTTTCCCAGGATACCATATATTTATCGGGGGTTTGATTGCTCTTGATAGAGGATAGACTTTGATAAATTCTGGAGATGATGCCCTTTGTGTGGGGTTGGTGTAAACACAAGTCCTCAAACAGAGTTAAAGCATGGGGTTGGCTTGATTTGTAGGCTGATTGGATATAATCTCTAACCTGGAGAAATCTGAAAAAATCGGAAGAGGGGATATAATGTTTCGTTTGCAGAGAAGCGAATGGGGGGACTTTCCCTTGAACGAGAATATTTTTTACTCTCGTGAGTCCTTTTTGAACCCAGGTATGGGAGAGTGGGTTTTCTGTGTAAAAAGGAAGAGAGGGGTCTGAGAATAGGGGTTGCATGAGGGAATGGGTACCAGTTAGTTGAAACTTGGATTTGAGTCCCAGATATTACAGGCAAAGGATATCACCGGGTTTTTGAAACTCTCGGGTGGTCTAGACTTTTTGTTGAGCCAGAGAAGATTTTTTATTCTGCATGGGGAACAAATCAAATCCTCTATCTCGACCCACCTCCTTTCGGTTGGGTTTGAATGCCAGCAAACAAGTTGCCCTAATTGAGCTGCTCTATAGTAGTTTTGTAAATTCGGAAGAGCTAAGCCTCCTTCTGATTTGGACTTATAAAGAATATCTTTGCGAACTCTTAAGTCGCCTGTTTTGCCAGACAAACTTCAAAATTTTCTTCTGAATATTATTTAGATCTTTCTGACAGATTTTAACCGGGAGAGTTTGAAAGAGATAGAGGAGTCTAGGTAAAATATTCATTTTAATAGTAGTTATTCTCCCAAACCAAGATATTATATATGGGTTCCAAGTGGCTAAGTCCTTGACTATCTGGTCAAAGAAGGGTTTAAAATTTGCGTTGTATAAAATTGAATAATTTTTTGTTAGTTGACCCCTAGATATTTAATATGGTTCGCGTTCCATTTGAAGTCAAAATTTAGTTTGAGTAATTTTACTAATTCTTTAGGGAGATTTAAACTAAGGGCCATGGATTTAGAATGATTAATTTTATAACCTGAAAGTGAGCCGAATTCTGATAGAACATGAAAAAGGTTAGGGAGGGATGTGAGAGGTTTTGAAAGCGTCAATAGTATATCGTCCGCAAAAAGAGCTATTTTGAATTCTTCCTGACCAACAGAAATACCCTCAATATTGGGGTTCATCCTTATCTGGCATGCTAATGGTTCAACGGCTAAGGCAAACAACAAAGGTGAGAGTGGACAACCCTGCCTAGTTCCATTTAATATTGGAAAGGGGTCAGACAAAGAGCTGTTCGTCCACACAGTGGCCGTTGGTGTGGAGTATAGTGTGTTTATACTATTTAAAATTTTGTCTGTGAATCCCATCTGCGAAAGCGTAGCTGACATAAACTGCCAATCTAATCGATCGAAACCGGTTACATTTTTTATTTATTGTGTTCAATGTAAATACTTTTCTCAAGCTCATACAAGTAACCTGAATTTAAGTAAAGATCCCCTTTTCACAGTTTACTCTTGGCACTCTAATTAAAAAACTGATATACTATACTACAAAGTTCTGGCATCTGTCTTGGTCCTGGAGAAATGTAAATTAGTAGTAGGTTGTGATTAAGTACCTTTTAGGGGACCAACATTAGGGTTCTTCATTAATTGAATTATAGTGTAGAGAACTTTCCAAATATCACAGGTCTCTCCTTCAAGTGTACTGCATCAACACAGTGGATTAAAAACTAGTTAAAGGACAGACAACAGAGGGTTGTCACAAATGGAACTTTTTCAGGTTGGGCTAAAGTCGTGAGTGGAGTACCTCAGGGATCGGTACTGGGACCCCTGCTTTTTAACTTGTTTATTAATGACCTTGAGGTTGGGATCCAGAGCAAAGTCTCCATCTTTGCTGATGATACTAAATTGTGTAAGGTAATAGAATCAGAGCAGGATGTAATTTCTCTTCAGAAGGACTTGGAGAGACTGGAAACGTGGGCAGGTAAATGGCAAATGAGGTTTAATACAGATAAATGTAAGGTTATACATTTGGGATGCAAGAATAAAAAGGCGACTTACAAATTAAATGGAGATATATTGGGGGAATCCTTGATGGAGAAGGATTTAGGAGTGCTTGTAGATTGCAGGCTTACAGTATCAATAGTGCCCAATGTCATGCAGTAGCTGCAAAGGCAAACAAGATCTTATCGTGCATCAAACGGGCAATGGATGGAAGGGAAGTAAACATAATTATGCCCCTTTACAAAGCACTAGTAAGACCACACCTTAAATATGGAGTACAATTTTGGGCACCAATCCTAAGAAAAGACATTATGGAACTAGAGAGAGTGCAGAGAAGAGCCACCAAATTAATAAAGGGGATGGACAATCTAACTTATGAGGAGAGGCTAGTTAAATTAGATTTATTTACATTAGAAAAGAGGCGTCTAAGAGGGGATATGATAACTATATACAAATATATTCAGGGACAATACAAGGAGCTTTCAAAAGAACTATTCATCCCACAGGCAGTACTAAGGACTCTGGGCCATCCCTTAAGGTTGGAGGAAAGGAAATTTCACCAGCAACAAAGAAAAGGGTTCTTTACAGTAAGGGCAGTTAAAATGTGGAATTCATTACCCATGGAGACTGTGATGACAGATACAATAGATTTGTTCAAAAAAAGGTTGGACATCTTTTTAGATGGGAAAGGTATACAGGGATATACAAAATAAGTATACATGGGAAGGATGTTGATCCAGGGATTAATCCGATTGCCAATTCTTGGAGTCAGGAAGGAATTAATTTTTCCCCTTAATGGGGTTTTTTGTTTGCCTTCCTCTGGATCAATAAGTAAGTATAGATACAGGATAACGTATCTGTTGTCTAAATTTAGCATAGGTTGAATTTGATGGACCTATGTCTTTTTTCAACCTCAACTATTATGTAACAGTGTAAAAGAAGCATATATGTATGTAGCCCCTTTTCCCTATGACTATGGGAACTACGCATGCTGCTGTACCTGTTGCTCACAGGAGGTCTAAGCCTCCACCACTGGGAGCATGGGGTGAGCTCTTTCTTCTCTCAGTGCAGAGCCTCCACCCATGAGGGATCCAAGCATTGGCAGGATAACCCCTCACAGGAACCAATACAGTGATGAATAATACAACGGTTTACTGACACACACATATAATAACGATAGCAATAACAATATCCCTGTGCAATACACATACAGAACCAGGAGTGAGTCCCTCAAAGTACTGAGGGTGTCCTGGACACCTGTAACCTGATGTCCTCATGAGCAAGCCCATCCAAAGTGTGAGGTAGTGCTACCCCCCTTTTGATGTGATGGTGCATGGTGGGTACATTCCTGGCTATGACCAGGGAATTGTGGAGATCCTCTATTAGCAGAGCCGCATCCATGTTTCCACGATGTGGGGTCTGCAAAATTCCCTCACGCCTTGTCCTGATCTGCCTTGAGAGGCAAGCTCCAGCTGGAGTGTCTCGCCTAGTGTCTATGATATGGCCTGTGGCCTGGTCCCAGGCCACAGAGCACCGTGGGGCCATCCGGTCTCTGGTGTAATAGTACTGCTAGAACTAATTGGGAAGCGTCCCTACCTGGGGCCTTCCCTACAATACTTCACTGAGGGGACTTAGGGCCTAGATGGGCATACAGGATAATTCTAGGCCTACTCCAGGGAAGTACTGCTCCCTGGACACTATGTGTTCCTTTGCCTCCCTCCGTCAGACTGCTCGCAGTCTCTTGCACAACAAAGCATATCTCCCTGCCTACTAGAGGATCAAGCCCTATTGGCTGGGACTTCCACCTGATGCCTACCCACTATGCACTATGGGACATGTAGTCCTGCTCCCTGTAATGGCCGCCGTAACATCTATCTCAGTGCACATGCCCACCGCTTATTCTGCGCATGAGCAACATTTAAAATGGTGGCCCCGCACTCCGAGTCCACCGTGGAGCTCCGGCGGCTCCCTTTACCTGGCAGCTCCCCCCCTGACACAGAAGGTTAGAAGGGGGCTCGGCTACATGTATTAGAGATTTATGATTGGGAAGAAGGAAATCATTGCACTCACACAAGACCATAGATCAACAATAAAAGACTGCACTTTTCATAAAGAATGTTCAGTACTTCTTCATTAAATTGTACAAGAACACAGATAACAGGGCATAACCTAGCAAAGGAAGAGCAAGACAAAACCACTAATTATGTACCATGCATCCTTCCAGAAGAAGTGGAAAAAGCAATACAATCCATAAAGAATTGGAAGGCTCCTAAGGAAGAGAATTACAACTTAAATCTTGAAGGAAGAAGCAGAGAAAGTACATGCTGCTTTAAGAACAGGACAATTCCTGAAACCTGGAGCAATGCAATAGTGCTGCTAGTATTACATAGTGCTTTAGAGAGACATTTTGCACAGTCCCTGCCCTGTAGAGCTTACAATCTATGTTTTTGGTGACTGAGGCACAGTGAGATAAAGTGACTTGCCCAAGGTCACAAGGAGCCAATACCGGGAATTAAACAAGGTTCCCCTGCTCCAAACTCAGGTCCAGTCAGTTACTCACTGAGCCAATCCTCTCTATTAGTTTGTTCAAATCCACAAGAAAAGAGAGAAAGAAGAATCCAAGAACTAGAGACCAATCAATCTACTTACAATCACTTACAATATTTTTATGAAGATACTCACTAATTGGCTGCAATAGACCTTAGACTTCACCCAGCCTAGAGAACAAGCAGGATTTTGCAGTGTGGATACAACACAATGGACCACATCCAAGTCTTACAAGATGTGATTTCCTGAAGTAATGAATACGATCAACCACACAGTTTAGGATTCATAGATTACACCAAAGCATTTGATTCAATCTACACCTCAGAGGTTCTAGAGGCTTTAAGAAGACAACATGTTGAAGAAACTTGCAGTATTTTGATATTATAACAAACATTTACAATACCACATCAACTATTACATTACATGAAGATACGAGCAAGATAAGGATCAGCAAGGGAGCGCAATAGGAAGACTCCATGTCACCAAAGCTTTCATAGCAAGACATTACATTGGGAAGAAAAACGAATCAAATCAACAGTGAATACTTCAGTCACCTACAATTTGCAGATGTTATATTTTCCAAAGACCTCCAGCAACAAATCAGAGAACTGTTGCTAAAGCAAGTAAGAAAGTGGGCCTCCATATGAATCTCATATAGACCAAAGTGATGTTTAATAAGTTTGTCAACTCCTTAAAGATCAAAATAAATGGAATAGAACTAGAAGAAGTCAAAGACTCTGTCTATCTTTGCTGGCAAGTAACAATGTATGGAAACATTGTAAATGAAATTAAGAGGAGAATAACGATGAGCGCATTTGGAAGAAACAACACAAACTTTCGATGTGAAACTTGGACCCTGAATACGTAAGTGACTCAGGAGCTTCAGGCATCTTAAAACAATATGGAGAGATATATGCTGGGTATGAACCAATAAGACGGCTAAGAAAAAGAACGAATAAGTTTTAGAGCAAACACAAGTATGTTACATCAACACAAGGGTGAAGAAACTAAAATGGCAGTGGTTAGTACATATCGCAAGATGAAATAACCATCATTGGACAACGTTGGTAATCGACTGGATTCCAAGTGAAATTCAAAGACCAAAATGACGACCCAAAGTAAGATAGGAGCATGAAATCAGAAATTTGTGGGAGCAACATGAAGAAGATTGGTTTTCAACCGCAGTACCTGAGCTATCACTAGGGAGGCCTCCATCCAGCAGTGGTTCGACAGCAGCTCAATATGATTATGATATACAATACTAGAGATGACCGAGTTTGGAGGGACAAAATTCAAGCCCCCCAAATTCCTGCATGATGGACTATCTTTCTCGCCAAGCTGAGGCAAATTTTTGTTTTCACTTTCAAACACTACAACATAGTTATGTAGCTGTAATAGCAAAATTCAATTTTATGGTGTGTATGTGTGTGTATATATATATACAGGCATACCCCGCATTAACGGAGCATGTATGTAAAGCGAAAATGTACTTAAAGTGAAGCACTACCTTTTTTCCACTTATCAATGCATGTAATGTACTGCAATCATCATATATGTGCCTAACTGATGTAAATAACGAATGTGTAACAGGCTCTATAGTCTCCCCGCTTGCGCACAGCTTCGGTACAGGTAGGGAGCTGGTATTGCTGTTCAGGACATGCGGACAGGTGGATGTGCGAGCTGCCGTTTGCCTATTGGGCGATATGTCCTTACTCGCGAGTGTACTTAAAGTGAGTGTCCTTAAACCGGGGTATGCCTGTATAGGAAAAAAAGAGGAGAGAGTGCACGTCCCATAGTTTAAAATTGTACATTTAATGGTAAAAAAGGAAGGGGAGGGGAAGAGGGGGGGGAGGAAATGCACTTACAAGAGTAAAAACAATTCAGGCAATTTGTGAATAACTTACCACCATCCGGTTTCTCTGTATCAGGAATCAACAGATCGAAGCTCCCTCAGGGCTGTATGGACAATGTGGCTGCTACGGGGAAATGAGAGATGTCCTCAATGGTCAAATCCGTCTGTAAGAGTCCCAGAGATTGCCTCCTACACTTGAATGGCCGCAATGTTATCTTGTGCTCGAGGCGGCCTCGTGCGCATACGTAATGTTGTAGTGATGCGATGACGCAATGACGTTCCCTGATGCGTTTCATCACCAGACGGCGACTTTCTCAAAGGGCTGACTTTTTTTATTATGCCTGTATAAAAAAAGAAAGTGATATCCGGCACTCCTGTATGAGCAATATTGTCCAACGTTTCAATCCACACAAGGGGATCACCCCCCTGAGAAACACTTTCAATACACATTTTTCTGATTCCATCACTGAGTGCTGTCGCCTCTTTGCCATCCTTGCTGCTGGTAATGTATGATGTGTATATATATATATATATATATATATATATATATATATATATATATATATATATATATACAGTATACACATGGATAAGGTGTTTTCACTTGACAGCCGTGCAGGAAAAATGAGACAGCACACAAAGGTAGTAGTTCAAAAAACCTATATTGAAGTAAGTGGCACACACCGATATTTCGGTCCTCACAGAGGGACCTTTCTCAAGGGAGTGCTTTGGTCCCTCTGTGAGGACCGAAACATCAGTGTGTGTGCCACGTACTTCAATACAGTTTTTTTTTAACTACTAACTTTGTGTGCTGTCTCGTTTTTCCTGCACGGCTGTCCAGTGAAAACACCTTAACTATCTCACCTCTAAGGGATAAGCACCAACATCAACTCCAACTCCACGTGAGTGCCAACTGCGTTACTGACTATATATACACACATGTAGCCGAGTCCCCCTTCTAACATTCGGGGTGGGGGGATGCCTGGCTTGTCGGGGACCGCCACAGCTCCACGTGATCTGGGAGCCACTCCAGTACAGGCAGCCATAGCAGAGGTGGGGTGCATGCGCAGTGGCGTGCAGTGGCCATTTTAGACAGCATATCTTGCAGAAAACTACATGTCCCAGGATCCTCTAGGAGGGCAACACACATGGGTAGTCCCAGCAAATAGGGCTTTAGTACCGGGGAGAGACAGGGTATCCTCTGGGACAGGAGAAAGCGTGCTCAGTCAGACGGAGGGAGGCCCTGAGCATGTAGTGTCCAGGGAGCAGTGCTTCCCTGGACTAGACCTAGTCTTACCCCTTTAGGCCCCAGCTATGCCCTGAGTCACCTCAGCTGAGTATTTCAGGGAAGGCTGCATGTAAGGACGCTGCCCCATTAGTACACAGAGGTACTGTTGCACCGGTGACCGAACAGCCATACAATGTACTGTGGTCTGGTACCAGGCCATGGACACACATAGACATTAGGTGAGACACTCCAGCTGGAACTCGCCTCGTGTGGAGGTTCAGGACCCTAAGGTGTGAGGGGATTGATGTTGGAGGCCCACGCAGATTATGGAATCATACAGTGGCATTCTCGCCTTCGGGTATGCATTTCAGCAAGAGGACATTTTGAACACACTTTGAATGCAAACTTTGAAGTAATTTTAGTGTTTCAGATTAGATTACAACCACTAAACGCATTTACGAGCTATGAAGGAAAAACTCCTATTTCTCATTTAATGAACATGAATGAACTGCAGTGTATCTGCTACTTGTTGATATAATACCGTGGCATTAATTTAGCTATCAGTCCACAGTGTGCTTCTTATGTAGTTTTAATCTACATAACAGACCTACTCATTTTCATGGGCATAGAGCGAGAAATATGTACGATATGATGAAAAACAAAAGGGGTCTCGATTTTTCTGAACATTGTATGTACAGTATATGTGTATGTATGTATGTATATATGTAATGTATAATATATATACATACATACACACACACACACACACACACACACACACACACACACACACACACACACACACACACACAGTGGTGTGAAAAAGTTTATGAACCCCAATGATAATTATGGCAATTCCATAGTTTTTCCATGACATCCTTCTGGAATCAAAACCAGTCTTTTCTTAAATATTCAATAGGGTTTATGTTAACCAATTCCATGTCTTTTGAAATAAATTGATGTACTGTATGGTCTGAATTAGACAAACAATTAGTAATTGGGAGTCATGTTATGTGCAAAAAGTAAGTGAAACCCTGGTTTTATAAACTAAATTGAAAGGGATAATTAGAATCAGGTATTTAAATAACTTGGTACATCTTGTGGGGTGAGTTAGGGTGGCCCCACCCTATATAAAGATCATAAACTTTGTGAGATTGATCTCCACCATACAGGTGTGTGGAAACATGACTTGCCATGATCAGAAGAAATCTCTGAGGACCTCAGAAAAGCAGTTATTGATGCTTATCAGTCTAGAAAGTGTACAAACCAATTCCTAAAGATTTGGGTCTCCACCAATCAATTGTCAGACAGATGTCTACAAATGGAGAAAGTTCACGACCAGTCACTCTACCAGGAGCAGTTGTCCTACCAAAATATTTCCAAGAACAAACCAGCAAAACATCCAGAAAATCATAAAGAACCCCAGAGTAACATCCAAGGATCTGCAGGCCACTCTTGCCTTGGCTAATCTGAGTGTTCATGACTCAAGTATTAGAAAAAGACTGAACAAGAATGGTGTTCATAGAAAGATAGCCAGGAGGAAACCACTGCTCTCTCAGAAGAACATTGTTGCCCATCTGAAATTCACCAAAGAACACATAGATGATCCACAAGATTTGGGGGACAATGTTCTCTATACAGACGAGTCAAAGGTAATACTTTTTGACCTCAATGAGAAATATTATATTTGGCAAAAACCAAAACTGTTTTTGAACAGAAGAACTTCATCCCAACAGTCAAGCACGGGTGTGATGGTTTTGGGCTGCTTTGCTGCTTGTCATCATTGACACTACCATGAATTCTGAATTGTATCAGAAGATTCTAGAGGAGAATGACATACCATCCATCTGTGAGCTGGAGCTGAAGCTGAAGCGAAAGGGGGTCATGGAGCAAGACAATAGTCCTAAACAGACAAGTAGATGTACAAAAGAATGGCTGCAGAAGAAGAAATTCCACATTTTAGAATGGCCTAGTCAAAGTCCGGACCTAAATCCCATTCAAATGTTGTTGTGGCAGGACCTGAAGCGAGCTATACATGCAAGGAAGCCCTCAAATGTTACTAAATTGAAGCAGTTCTGTTAGAGGAATGGGACAAAATTCCTCAAAACCGATGTGAGATTGACCAGCAGTTACAAGAAATGTTTAGTTGAAGCCATTGCTGCTCAAGGGGGTGCTACCAGGTACTGAATCTAAAAGGTTCACATACTTTTTCACACATAGATACTGAATGTTGATTCATTCGTGGAAAACTAAATGTTGAAAAAGTATCATGTTTTTGTGTCATTTGTTTTATCAGGTTATCTTTATCTATTATTAGGACTTAGATTAAGATCTAACAACATTTTAGGTTTGAAATATGTGAAATCTGTGAAAATCTTAAGGGGTTCACAAACTTTTTATATCCACTGTATTGTGTATATATAATTAAAACTAGGTGTATCATATTTTTAGAATGTATTTAATATAAAATATTGATATAATTTAATAAATAGTAAAATGATAATAATCTAAAGTATATGCATAACATTTACCAAATATCACCCAAATAAAATGTTACTAAAAACTGCAGTGGAATTTACCTAAAACTTTTTAGAATATATTAATAACAATTATATTAATCTAATAAATTAATGTTGTTGAAATAAATTACACATACACATACACATACATTTTCTGTAGATGTTAGTGGCACTCCAGAATATTAAAACATAACCAAAAAGCGCTAATGGTGCACAGGAAATCCCAATCCCAATCTGGCTAACCTAAAGCAGATATTTATTAGCCTAGATGTCCTTATTATAGGTAAATGCCAATATGTCCATCTGGGGTAAGTGCTTCTTCTTCAAGAGTATTCAAGGTATTCAAATGGTTAAAAGTAAAAACGGGAAAAATTCCCACTCACACTTTTGGGTGCTGTCATTCAGCACATAGACCCAGTGTTTACACCACAGATTGGGTGTATGTCTCTCTTATTTTCACTGCCTTTGCTGTCCCTGCTCCTGGATGAGTCCCTCACGTTAGAGATGATCACGTGCTTGTGCGCTCGGGCACGCACCTATTCACGTCCGGGTTTCACCGGGTTACTCTCCCATAGTAGAGGATAACGTGCAGGGAGCTGCAGCAGCTGTTTATAGTCTTTAGGGTGCACAGGTCTGTCTGGAAATCACCCTATGCATTTCACAAAGTCTCTCTTTGCTTCTTCAGGGGCTTGAGTGGATGACAGCACCCAAGAGTTTATTTATTATGTGTGTTTGTTCCCCTTTGTCCAATTTTCACCTGTACCCTATAAAATATGCCAACAAAGAAGCAATAAAAAAAAGTTACATCTCTTTGAAAGTGTCTCAATCATCTGTGTATATTGTAGGATTAAAAATATATTCCATCTGAAAAAAATGGTTATTGGGCTTTTAATGAGCGACATAGCAATGTGTTTGAACGCCAATAGCTACAGATAATTTTTTATCAATCAATGAAACAATATTGTAAAAAAAAAAAACATTGCTTACCTCGGGTGCTAAACAGTAACATCTTCTCTAAAATGTTTTATGTTTAGTGTTTTTTTAATTAGCTACTACTACAGTATATGATACTATATGTAGTACAGCATTTTTGTTAAGGTGAATAATAGGCTCAAACATTTTTGGGGAAAGAATGTCGCAGTGCTTCCAATGTTTAAATTACAAGGGCTTGATTATAAAGCAATTACTACAGTATATACAGTAATTCACAATGGAGGTTATTTTTAAGAGTTTCTAAAATCGTAATCTTGCCTCACACTTACTAGTATGCGATTATATGAAAAATACATTTTGAATTGAATAAATCATTGGTACTGACTCTTACTTGTTAATTAATACAAAAAAAGAAACAATAAAATATTCTCGATTTAAAACATAGAAAACGTTTCCTCGAAAGACATACAGTATTTCAGTTTTTGTGTTTTAAAAACAAATTTTTAGGAACAGCCATAACTATAGAGCCTAAATATACACTGTACTTAACCTTAACAGAAATGCTGGCCAAAAATAATGAAAATATCGACCTAAACTTAAAAAGGATTATTTGTTTTACTGCTATTCATAAAACCTAAAAGGTTAACTATTGCATTTTAATGCCGCGTACAGAGACCAGCACTAAAGACACATTATTCTGCTACAGTATGCATAAATCAGAAATTCAAGGATTAATACTGACTGCCACAATTGTGTCAGGGGGGGGTTTATGACTTTCTTCAGAATCATGTACTGTATGTATAATTTTTTATTTATACAGTGTCAACAGTTATGCAACGCTTTCCAAACTTAAAAAACACAAACATTAGAGAACTAAGAGAAGTTCTCTAAAGACAGGGCACATTTGTGGAGCACACCATGAGACATAAAATATTACTTTTATTTACATATTGGATAAAAACTCAAACAGAATGAGCTCAAACGAAAATGTGGTGAGTGACATAGTAAAATAACCCATAACTAGTTTCTAAAAGTACAGGAGCGTGGCAGAGGAGACAGATATAAACATTACCCACTGAAGAGTATAATACCTCACATAGGGAGGGAGGAGGCTAGAAAACTGAGAATTTCTGCCTAGCTAAAAGTGGACACTCCAATTGTTTTACTAGGGGCCATAAGATATTCAGTAGCATAATAGTAGATGCCCAGAGTGAAAGTGGCTGAGAAGTCAGTGAAATATATAGATACACAGTAAACAGTACTTTGGTCTTGAAATATAAGCCCTAGTACCAGCTTTGAATCCTTCGCCTCCTGTGCCTATTGGGCAGAGTACAGAGTACTAACTTAGATCAGTTATATTGCTGTATTTTAGTTACACATTAGGCAATCTAATAGCAGCTAGGAGTATATATCCACGTAAAGGTAACTTAAATTATTTCTGCACTAACCCACGCCATTCGGCAAATCTAGCTCTCTTCTCTTCTCCGTCTCTCTCTCCCAAACGCTTCCTGATAGATGTCACAGTGTCATTATGCCCTATGTGTTTTGCTCACTAGCGGAGCTTCATCCATGGAGGAGCAAACTTTACAAACTTACAATACTGGGAAAACTAAGCACTGTATGAACAATGGACATAAGAGAGCAAGTAAATCATACATAAGGCAGAATGAGAACCTGCCCTGAAAAGTTTACTATCTAAGGCCTAGATCCACAAATTACTCCAAATCTGTAACAGCAGTTATTTTCCTTGAGAGAGATCTGTGCACAAAATTGAACACACCTGAGATACTAGGGAAATATGCTAATAGAGATGTATCCACGTTTTAGTGTTTGGGGAGGTATATACAGTAGGTCACTTGGCACTTACAAACAATGGACTCTCCCTCTCCAGCAAAACATTACTTAACCAAGTGTTTAAAATAATCTAACTGTAGTATTTTATTGAAGGCAATAGTGACAAGATTATTTGGGACTTTGAAAAAGAAAGAAAGAAAAACAATTATTTATGTATTGCTTAGCTTTGAGATTGCCATCCATAATAGTGGTTTACTCTTGAGAACAATTGGGATTTAAGTTTAAAGCAGCTCCCGCTGGTCACCATTTTTAGAATTTTAGTTTTTCACTAAAAACCTATCTTCTTGGCTGTTCCAATTTTGTTTTTATTTCTTACATCTGATGCTCCATTCAGGAGATATAAGGATTTGAAATATTAAGTGTGAAAGACCTATATTCGCTAAACCAGGGTTCATTACTGTACGTTCATGATGTTACCGAAAACATTAATGGTCGTTATTTACCCAGAGGTTAACTCGTATCCTCAAAGCAAACAATATGCAAAAATCAACATCTCATTTATATAGGCTTCATATCATGTTATTTTAGCATAATGTTGTACTATCTTCTAATAACATAACGTTAAGTCACTTAATGAAGCTTTGTGGATCTGGGCCTAAGAGGTTAACATTTCTCCGAGAGCCCAGCCTAGTCTAAAGCAGGGGTGAGCAAACTTTTTATGCCAAGCCCCCCTTTTCATCCATAAAATTTCTCGGGCCCCCCCTGCCTGATGAAAAATCACATGAAAAAAAAAAAACCCTTTTTTAAACGGTATACAATATAAATCCAAATATGTTTAAATACTTACATATTTCAACAGCTCGCGCTTGCAAAATTAGGCTGCTGCCGCTGAGAGCAGTGACATCACCAACTCTCCAAGCATGAGCACAGGGTGTCCTGCATAATTTTGCAAGCGTGGATCGGGGCTATTTGTGTGTGTTTGTGTGTGGCTGTGTGTGTGTGTATTGACTGCTGCTGAGCGCACTTCAAAGTAAATTTTGTTTGTCTCCCCAAGCGCCAAGCTTGGGAGAGCGTACGGGCACAAAGGCAATCCTTTGGGGGGGGGCGGGGCATTCATCCACCTCTTTGCTACCTCCCTTCCCTCTCACCCCCCCTTTTTTTATTCCTTCCCCTCCATGCTTTTTGGCTTGCTATCCCCATTGTCATCCACACTTCTACCTACAGTATTATTATTTTTTTTCCGTTTTCATAGTGTGATTGATATAGTGGCAGCCTACCCTTTCACTTGCAGAGGATCGAAGCGAAGCAGGTTGCCAGCGGAGGAGAGCAGGAACACAGCGCTATTGCAGGGCAGATACCGAAGGAGGGGCGTTTGACTTCACCGTGCTCAGGCGTGTTCCTCCCCGTACCTCCGAAGCCCCTGCGCTTGCGCTCACACACCATCACGTGGCCGCCACCTGCACTATCCTGTTCAGCCACCTGCACACATCTTCGGCTGCCCGCCCGTGCACATCTTCTTGGCTGCCCCTCACGCACAGCTTTTGCGTCCTCTCGCGCACAATGTCTGCCGGCCCACGCACCCAATTTTCGTCGCACGCCGCCTGCGCCCCCACAAAATAATCTTGCGCCTCATTGCCCCCCCAGTTTGCGCACCACTGCATTACAACACACACTCTCTCAATCAATCACAACATACACACACTCACACTCACCACATACACTCAATCACCACACACACACACACACACACACACACACACACACACACACACACACACACACACACACACACACACACACACACACACACACACACTCACCACATACACTCAATCAATCACCACACACACACACACACACACACAATCCCCCCCCACACACACACCCCACACACTCACACACTCAATCCCCACATACTCACACACTCAATCCCCACACACTCAATCCCCACACACATACACAATCCCCCCCCCCCACACACACACACTCCCCCTCCCCCCCCCCCCCCCACACACACACACACACACACACACACACACACACACACACACACACACACACACACACACACACACACACACACACACACACACACAACACACACAACACACACACACACACACACACAATCCCCACACACACACATACACACAATCCCCCCACACACACACACTCAATCCCCCCAAACACACACACTCAATCCTCCCACACACAAACTCAATCCCCCCCCCACACACACACACTCAATCCCCACACACACACACTCAATCCCCCCCCACACACACACACACAATCCCCCCCCACACACACACACTCAATCCCCCCCCACACACACTCAATCCCCACACATACTCAATCCCCACACACACTCAATCCCCACACATACTCAATCCCCACACACACAATCCCCACACACACAACCTCAATCCCCCCCCCACACACACACACTCAATCCCCCCACACACACAATCCCCCCCCACACACAATCCACCACCCCCCACACACACAATCCCCCCCCATCACACACACACACACACACACAATCCTCCCCCCCCCACACACACAAACTCAATCCCCCCACACACACACACAAACTCAATATACACACACACACTTTCACCTGGGGGGGCGACATGCTCCGATCCACCAACCTCCGATGCTGCTGACAACTGGTGCGGGAATCAGACAGGAAGATAAGGAGGGGCTGTCTATGTGTGCAGAGAGAAGCCCCGCCCCTCTACAAGACACAGACACATAGAAGCAGCAGCACGGAGCTTCTGGCAGCCCGTGCACATCTCTGCCCGCCCCCAGGTTTCCCTGCAAGCAGCCCGCGCCACCCCTACATAATCTTGCGCCCCCCCAAGGGGGCGCGCCCCCCAGTTTGCGCACCGCTGGTCTAAAGGTTAACATGGTACCCGCAAAAGCCAGAGATCAAGAAAACTGCTTTTTAACACTAAAAAAAATATTTTAAAAGGTGCCGACATTATTTGAGTTACTCATATAGAGTAGGCTTATTGGGGGAGGGGGGTGGGGCTACTGCTCTAATGGTTTAACTTTTCACTGCATCCAAACTATTGTAAGACAATGTCTTTTCATGCCTTTTTATGGTTGCTATTTAGTATTCTTTTCTGGGACCTCCCCTTTTCTCTCTCTTCGTACTATCACTTGGTGACCTCGTTAACTCCTTTGATTTTAAGTATCATCTCTATGCAAATAATATACAGATCTATCTATCCATCCGTAACCTACCACCTGCAATCCAGTTCCGAGTCTCTGATTGTTTCCTGGCTATATCCTTGTGGATGGTGCTCCCTGCCTTATACTTAATATGTCTAAAACTTAGCTCTTCCACTTTCCTCCTAAACCTGGACTAATATGCCCTTTTTTCCATTACAGTGTTGTGGTTATACCATCCATCCTGTTGTGAAAGCATGTTGCCTACTGTATGTGTTACATTTGACTCCTCCATTTCCTTCTCCTTTCACATTCACGACATGGCACAAATTTGTCGCTACTACCTCTATAACATTGTCGAAATCTGCCCTTATCTTCTCCCATCTGAATTATTGCAATATTATGCTAATAGGCCTCCCCGTCTCATAACTTTCTCCTTTGAAAACGATCAAAAATTCTGCTGCTACAATAATTTCTCACAAAAAAATGCTTACTCCTCTCCTCCTTAAAATCCTCTCCTGGTTCCCATCAAGTTTTGGTTCACTTACGACAAAGTTTTCCTACTTACCTTTAAGGCTCTCGACTCATCTGCTCCTCCCTACATATCAGCTTTGATTTCTCATTATGTCCCTGCTCATCTCCTGTGCTCTGCTCATAACTTTCTACTTTCCACCCCTTTTCCCTCTACTGCTCTCGCACCTTAAACTTTTTCCCTCACTGCCCCTAACATGTGGAACATCCTCACACTATATATGCTAAGCACCTTTCATCCATTCACATGTAAACATAAGTAAAAGTGTCATCGCTTTCTTATGACTTGTATGTACTCTTGACGGTTGCATCCCCAGGCACTGTCATTTAGCAGGTTGGGGAGGTGCGGACACAACTGGATTCCCTTAATTGACAGGCCCCTGTTCTGCATAATGTCCATAATCAGTGTTCGACAAACCTATACATTTGCTCGCCCCAGGCGAGTGGATTTAACTCCCGGGCGAGTAAATATTGGCCCAAGCAGCACACGTTTGGTACTAGGTGGTGAGTAGATTTTTTTGTGTGGCGAGTAGATTTTTTGGTGATTTGTCAACCACTGTACATAATGCTCTGTTAATAGCGACTTTTTCTCAATCCTTGGCTGACTCACTAGAGATAGTAGATCTACCCCCCCTCTCCCCCCCACTTCTGTCAATTAACTGCCAGTTGCAGACAGCCTGTAACTAAGGTGTGTGTGGGTCTGTCTGTAGAGCCGATCCTATGGCACACTGTGGTCCCCTTTATGGGAGCTTCTGTGGCGAGCATGCTTCATCTTCTATAAATCACTGACTTCACGTTGGCCATCTCTTAGGGCCCTATCCGAAGGGGCACTATCCCTAACTAGAACATAATAAATGGGGACTGGTCTGTTCTACATACTCAGGAACATACTTCTTAACTATATACACTGAGGCTCCTCCCCTGTCACTCCTCGAGGAACCTAACCTCTACAACCTTATCCTTCCTATATTTACCCCCTCTGATGTCATCGTCTCCAGGCAACACAGACAGGGTGGAGCTTAGCATCTGTTGGCTCACCCCAATCCTGTATAATTGGAAAAGTATCACTACCTATATGAGCTTGCACCAGAAACCCCAAAAAAGCCATGGCAATCCCATAGAGGGGTTAAATGTAAATAATCATGCTGATAAACTGCATTTTGTTTCTGATAGTTTCCAGTTTCTGTAATATTTAGCATACATCCCTCAAGATACATGCCCACTTACATGCCTCTGTAACTCAAGCTGTCAGTTAACTTATTGTGATACACTGCGCAAAGCCATTACATTTTTTCCTTTTAAAATAATAGTTGGTGATTTTTGCTTGCTGCAGATGTGTTGTGTCAACGCACATAAAAATGGGCACTAACGTTTGTGTTGTGAGTAATCACTTTACACGTTTTTTTTTTTTTTGTAGCACTCAGGGATGCCAGCAAGCAGTCTATTAATGATGACTGGAAGATAGAAGATCCAGGAACATTTTACATGGCAGGAACTACTGTGCACTATATTCGCAGAGGTCTCTGGGAAAAGATTTCTGCAAAAGGTCCGACAACATCTCCCCTACATCTACTGGTAAGATATTCTAAATATAAGATAGAAAAGCATCCCAATTTTTTTCTTTTATTAGTTTGTTGCAAATGATATAGTTAACCATGAATTAAAAAAAACTGCTGGCAGTGCTGCATTGTATAAAAAGAATCACATGAATTTAACACTATTGTGCAGCCAATACTGGTACGTATGCATAAAACACGTCAGGCGTCAACTGAATTTCAGTTTTGATTATACTGGATGCTTCATAATTTGATCATGCAGTAATGTTATTTTGGAATTTCGACTATTTAGCAAATCCCTTTTTGGTAGCTAGCCATTAAACTCATATTCCCAATTTGCAAGAAATATTGGAATTGCAAACATGTTAAACAATGATAAAGGACACTTATGAGCATATTCAGCTGTCTGAGAGAGGACCACAAACCTGCTTTAGCTCATAATCGCACAGCATACAGTGCTTGCTCTGCAGCAAAGAGTTATGGGTAACGACATCTACATGAGCACTCACAGGGTGTCACTCTTTTGCTTCTTATCCACTTTACCATGGATCGCTATAAGCTATGGACCTGCTTTTTTACACACCATTTAAAGCAAAGCCTGGGTTAAAGAAATGCATGGTCAGCAAACCTTCTCACAGACAGCTGTTTCAACCTTTTGGGTCTCATCAGTGTGAGGATAGTTACTTAAATATATATTTTTTTAAGTTAAAGTACACAAGCACATAAGATTGCTATTTTTGGTGGGTATTTTTTATTTATTTTTTAATTTTGCTCAAACGTTTCATTTTAAAAGCATACAGTAGCAAACAGCTTCTTTGAAATATAAAACACAGTTCTTTTCCGGGGGGTTATTGATTAATCCTAAATGATGCAGAATGTGACAGTGACTCCAGAGCATTTTAGCTGTGTTGTAACATACTTATTTCTTGAAAAACTGAAAATGGCAGAGATATTTTGGCTTTTATGACAGCTAATCTTAGTAAGGTCAGTAAATCATAACTGTACACCTGCAATGCATTTGATCATAAATGTTTACCATACGGCAGCAGTGCCCAAAGTAGGGGGGGGTTGGGAGAATTTGTAGGGGGGGCATGGGTGGTTACAGAGGCCCCACGCTTCTCCCCACGGCATTTAAATTAAATGCCGCGTGAGGACTCTGTAACTCACTTACCTGCTCTCTGTTGAGTCTTCGGCAACGTGTCACCATGACAAACCGGCGTCAAATGACACGGTGGGATCATGTGACGTCACATGACCCGCGACGTCATTTGACGCTGAGTCATTGGGAGAGGGGGGGGCGCAAACGCTGCGGCTCCCAGACAGGGGGGCGCAGCTCAAGAAGTTTGCGCGCCCCTGCCATACGGTACATACTGTACACATGAAAACAGTTTTATACTACAGAAAGAGAAGCTAAAAGGATAATTATCCAGGATAGACGATAAAAAGAAAGAGGGAATAACAACGCCCGTGCAACTTTCACAGGAAAGAAAGCCCTTTAATTTATTTAAGTTATGTTTAGCGTCCAAAATTATGTAGCACATATGGTAGAATACCGTTGACTGTAATTTTGAAACCATTTTTCTGAATGTTGTGTGTTAAAGTATACTTTTTATTCTATTGCTTTTTTTTTTTTTTTTTTTTTTTTTTAAGTTATTCACCTGTTAACCTGCAACTATTCCGGGAAGCATTTCTATTAAGCTCCGACTGTTTCCAAGAAGTGACAGATTTATACAAGCCAAATTACACTTTGAGTTAATAAAAATATTCTGCTTCCCAATAAAATGCATACACATACACACAGTAGCCTCAAAGTCTTTATTGCAAGAAAAAAAAAATATGACATCTGCAATTGCCAGCATAGTTTCCATACTTCAGGATACTGTAGGTTGCAATATGCGCCAATTTTCCATTTCCTTTGCTGATCAAATCTCCCCTTTTTGTACGGACTTGGATCCTGTTACTGTGTACTTTACAGGTGCTGCTATTTCATGACCAGAATTATGGCCTCCATTATGAATATACAATACCACTAGACCCTGTTCCAGAGAATCGCAGTGCTAAAGTGAATGAACCTTTGTATATGTGGACACATTCTGGTTGGGAAAACTGTGATGTTGTTTGTGGAGGAGGTAAAATATGTCTGTGTGTCATTAAATATTCATTATTTTTTTTAATGCGGCGTTTGTGAAAATTAGTTGACCTAATTAAATCTATAATATATCTGGAGAATCTCATAGTGTGCTAGGTACTATATATATTTCCCCGGTGTGCAGCATATTACTTGAATTATAATTTTCGAATCTAATGTTTTTCATTCTAAGGTTTTAATCACTAAACCGATATGCCATGTAATAGAAAAAAAATATTTGCAGTTTAAAATATTTGATTTCAAAGTAGTTTTTTTTGTTACTTAGGAGATGAACTGGTATAAACCCAAAACAATGTTGTTTTCTTTAGTATTAAACTACGGTCCATAAATGTTACCTATTGTCTCTTGTTATGCGAATAGGGGAAAGGAAGACAACAGTGTCTTGTACAAAGATCATGAATAAAAATATATCCATTGTGGACAACAGAAATTGCAAAGACCTGACAAAGCCAGAACCACAGATTAGAAAATGCAATGAACAGCCTTGTCAAATGAGGTAAAAGATATTTACAAGTAGAAGTTTATTTATATTGGTTTCCTGTACACATCATTCACGTTGCAATACTTGTATTCATGTTCACACACATCTACTAGTTAAAATATTTTTTGATGTTTAAATCTGATTAGACATGGAGTGTATTCTGTAAGCACTTACTGTAAAAAAATAGTTGTTTACATTTCCTGCATTACGCTGGCCAATGAGAAGCCTTCTGTGAGGTCATTTCGTGATGCTACTTTATCAAATATTTGATGTGCTCAAGTTTTTTTTTTATTATAACCCATTGGATACAAGCATTGAGCTTATCTCATTTTCCTAAATAATGGATACTACAAATATATTATAATAAGAAGATGGTACAGTAAAATTACAAATATAATCTATTTTTGTTACAATACAATACTTTTCCTCAATGGCATGACAATAGTTTACAGTAGCTGTGCCTTACTTTGAATAATCTTTGTTTGCTTTTAGATGGATGATGACAGAGTGGACTCCATGTTCCAGAACATGTGGGAAAGGAACTCAAAGTAGGCAGACGGCATGCACACAACAGCTCAGAAATGGGACACTGATTACAGCTCGTGAAAAGGATTGCCCTGGATCCAAACCTGCTTCTTCCCAGCGCTGTGAGGGCCAGGACTGTATGACAGTGTGGGAGGCCGGAGTGTGGTCTGAGGTGTAGTAGCACACATGTGAAGTAGATTAATTGGGATGAATGAATGTCAAATGATTCTTTTCACTTTTATGCTTCCAATTTTCCGGGAGAGGGGGAGGGGGGTAGTTCCGTTAGTAGGCAGTAAAATATGAATCTCCCAAAACATTATCAATATTCCAGAATTACTGCTGAAACTGTTTAAAAACATGCACATTTAGCGAAATAACTTACAATCTAACTCAATTTTTTAATACTTGAACATAATGAGTAATCGATGCATTTTGTAGCTAACAAGGGGTGTTCACATCCATATTCGATCTGTGAGAAGAGTTGCCCCACAGAAATTACAGTACAGTATGACTACTATTGGATATTGCTTCCATACATATTGAATTTATTGGGCTTAGGGATTTAAGTTTCTCAACACAAAAAAAATGCTGTACAGGCAGTCCTCGTTTATCCAACGAAATCTGTTCTGGAAGTAGCTTTGGATAGTGAAAACCGTTGTAAAGTTAGTCCCATGTTAATCAGTGGTGGTCAACGTTGGATAATGCATTCAAGCGTTGGATAACGCATTATGGCATTGAAAAACAGCCCTTAGGAAGGCATTGTAAAGCGTTGGATATGCCATTCATTGTAAAGTGAAACATTGGCTAACGAGGACTACCTGTACTATATTTCTAGGTGCTAAGCTCACTATCCCTATTCATGTCCATGATCTTCTACAGCACAAGTTTTCACCATCGCTGGTGAGCTTAATAAAGTATCTGCCTGACAAAGTGCTATAAATGTTCTTCAAACTGCTGGAAGCAGGCACAATGGTTTAGTTTTAGGATAAATAGTAATGTTGTTGTATTTCAGTGCTCCTTGAAATGTGGTAAGGGCGTTCGACATCGTACTGTGAGGTGCACAAATCCTCGTAAGAAGTGCCTTTTGTTTACAAGACCTAAGGAAATGGAAGACTGTGAAGACTATTCCAAATGCTACATCTGGAGAATGGGAGACTGGTCTAAGGTGAAATAAGTTTAAGCTAACATATTGATTACATATACTGTATATATATTTATTTATAATATACTGTATGTATATATATATATATATATATATATATATATATATATATATATATATATATATATATATATATCTATATATATATATATATATATATGTATATATGTATATATGTATATATATATATATATATATATATATATATATATATATATATATATATATATATATACACACACAACAATAGAAAAAGAAACCCTATAACGAGAGCACTCAACACTGAGTTGAGGCATAGGTTCACTTACCTGCATTATTTTAATATTGAGTTATCTCCTAATAAAGATATTTTTAATTTATTCATCATTCGTTCACAGAGGTACACAATTGGAGACTTTATAAGGTGAAATTATAACGAGGCTTTATTGAGCCTTTTCCTTAACATCAGGAAACCATCCAAACAAGGGGAAAACAAAGCTTCTATTCACTTGGGTGTGGTTCTAGTGAAATACTATGCAATTCACAACTCCCTTAGTTAAGCATGTCTCCCAGCCCCAAACACATAGCATGAAATGAACAGATATAAAAAGTCTTGTAATAAAAGTCTTATCTGTTCCTTGTAGTTTGGAGGGAAAATCTTCCCTGTCCCTGGTTGCTAGCTTTTCTTCAGGGTTTGTCAGCATTCAGGTTTAGAAGTTTCCCCTGTGTCTTGGAAGCAGCTCTGCTGTGTCTTCTGGCGGAGCTCAAGACATGTTCAGCTCCAGAGATCTGTGTTCTCTTGGTCAGTCTCTCCTGGGAGACTTAAGAACCTCTTCTCTGTCTCCAAAGTTCAGCTCACACATGAGCTAAGGAGTCACTTCCTGTCTCAAAGGCAGGCTTTTTCTACCACCTGTAATCAGGCAGGTGGTGTTAGTTAATTTGCTACCAGCAGTTAACCACCACACTGCTGGATTAGAGGCACATTTGTGAACAGGGATAAGTCCCCTGTTACAATTACATATACCACTTTATTCCGGTGTTTTCAGTGGATTGGCCTTTCCAGGGTGCTCTGGTTATAGGGATTTCTTTTTCTATTGTTGTATATTCTATTTTGCCCCTGATTGCAGCACCTTGAGCCAGGCTAGAACGAGGGTTAACCTTTCCTCTCCCCCTCCCTTCCCTAAAGGGATTGTGTATATTTATATATATATATATATATATATATATATATATATATATATATATATATACTTAGTAAAGTTATGGTGGGTAAAAAAAGTGACAAAAACCCTCCACAGCAAAGCATATAGCAAATGGAAATATTACTGTATGCTCATTTGCATGTCTTAGACAGTATGCAGAGATCGTGAGCGGCGGTGCAGCTGCCTTGGAGAAAATTATGACCAGTACTTCAATAGTCTAGGCACGAGAATTTATTAAGGCACATAAAAAACAGTAAGAAAACACTCTTACGCATTTCGCATGGTCAGACACGCTTTATCAAAGAGTACGGTATACAAAAAACGATCGAGCACATAAATACCTATAATTCCTCCTTTCACTCGTGACGTATCAGCGTTTTCATCCAATGGGAATCATCACACCCCCTTCTCTCACGGAGAACTAGTGTAATTAAACTAATAGCCAGCTGAGAAACACCATGCAAAGTGACATGATCTAAGGAGACAAAAAGAACACTCCCTCTCTGATGACGTATCGGCCCCTCAACCAATGGGAGCCATCATACCTCTTATCTAACAAAACATTGTTAAAGCTGGTTATCAGCTAAAAAAGACTGAAAAAAGTATGGCACAAGGAAGGAAAGAAATGGGCACCTTGAAACAGAGACATATAACCTAATTGGGTCAGAGCAAATATCCCACAAATATATACAAATAAACCCACACATAGAAAAATCGAAAGCACTGTCCCATATGAAATATTGACTATTACTAAAAACACTATCAAACTTGTAGTGATTTAAAATAAAAAAGCAATTACTGTAGTATGAATCCTCACAATATTTGAACCATACAATACTGCTGCGGCCGAGTTTATTCGAGCATTTGCCCGTTCTCGGCCGCAGCAGTTACCTGGCGCGCGCCGGAGGGTGCCGGGCGCGCGCCGAAGCAGCGGAGGAGAGGCCCGCCGATCGCGGCTTCCCCCTCTCCTCTCCGGGTCTGCCGGGTCCCCCGGAACCCCCTGCCGCCGTCCCCCACATCGCGGGACACCAGGGCTCCCTCGGGGAGCCCTGGACGCGCGTGCAGGGGGCGCAGGCACCCGATGACGCGTGACCGCGCATCGGTGACGCGCGGCACGCCGAGGGGCTGCCACTTGCAAGCCGGGAAATCTCCCGGCTTGCGGAACTGGCCACACTTCAATAAAGTGTGTCGCCAGTGTAACTAAAAAAGAAAACATAAAAAACACACTTAATCATGATTATAAATCATTAATTTAAAGGGGCCATTGTATATCTTGTGGAGACATGTCAATGGACGTTTTTAGACAAATGCACAATGGCTATCCCTAAACGATCCTGAACATTGTTGTTTGTATTATGTTTATTAATGTATTTATTAAAATTAATTTGAGTCCCTATCTCTAGAGGATTGGTCCTATGATACTTATTATATCACTGAACTCTAAGCAACTTTAAATAATATATCTCTTGTATGAGATCATATAATGACCTCCCATTGAATCATACATACATATGATTGGGATAAATGAAAAAACCTGAAAAAAGGGGGTACGGTGGGAAGGAATTGAATCATATATGATAAAAAATACATGTTTAGTGCAAAAAATGCTGCAATTCCCAATCAAAATTTATGCCATTGGGGCCAGAGTATCCAAGGAAAACACCCAAAAAGATCTCTCTTTTATTTAAACTATTTAGTCTATCTCCTCCACGTCTTGGAATCTCAATGTGCTCAATTGCCATGAATCTAAAGTTCCTCATGAGCTTGTTCGGAAAGTAAACTTTCTAAATCATGAATAACACTTATTTCTTTAAAAGAAGATAATGAATCTTGGCTGTTAACCACAGATGTTACCACACTATCGGGAGTGATTGTACTGTAGTGAATGAGTTACTATTATTAGTGCCTTCTTTTTTGGCAAAGAATTTTTTAAGAGCTAATTTTCTTGTAAACCTTTGAAGGTCTATTATTGTATCAAATAAATGAAAATTTGCATCTGGGGAAAAATTCAAGCCTCTATTTAATAGACTCAACTGGTTCAAACTTAAAACTTAAATCAACTCCCGAAATGTTGATAACATTTAGAAAGAGAAACCAACAATCGATGACCTCATTTGGGATGGGGATGGGGATAGTGATACATTCATAGATATATCGAATAACAATAATTTCAATTTAAATTTCACTTTTGAAAGTCACGCAACTAATATTAATTATTTAGATATATATTTGTATATTGATCTATCCTGTACCATACAGATGGAGGTTTTCAGGAAGATCAATTCACGTAATACCTTTTTAAGATCAGACAGCAGTCATCCCAGGTCCCTAATCAAGGGGATACCGAATGGTCAATTCCTTAGGTTAAGGAGACGTTGTTCTTCAGATGAGACATACATTCATCACTCAAAAAATCTTATGCAGAGGTTTAAAGATAGGGGTTATGATGATCTAACCGTAAGAAATGCTTTTGAACATGCTCTTCAGTTGGATATAGATAGAGATAGATTTATCTCCACAAGTTGAGACAAGACTAAGAAAAGATTGAAAAATAGTGGTTCTAGCGATGATTCCACAACACCTTTTTTCATAACGAAATTCAGTAACCAGGCTCAACAAGTTAAGAACATCATTAACAAACATTGGTGAGTCTTAAGTTTAGATTGTGACCTTCTTCCATTTATTGAGAAGGGTCCTAGAATGATTTTTAGAAAAGCCAAAACTTTGGCCAACCATCTATCCCCTAGTCTCTTCTCATCAGTACAGCAGTATCCCTAAATAAAACAAAAGGCTTCTTTAGATGTGGTACTTGCAAGATGTGCAGGTACGCTTATCTGGTTAAAAATCTTACGGTAAAGAAAATGAAAAATCCCTATGTAATTAGATCTTTTATCATCTGCAATACACAGTTTGCAGTGTACTACATATGGTGTAAATGTTCTAAGGGATACGTAGGGAGAGCAATAAGACCATTGAAACAGCGAATTATGGAACATGTGAGGTTTATTAGAAATAAAGATTTAAATCATCCAGTTTCAAGACACTTTGTAGAGTGTCCCCAGGGTGGTCTTGCAAACTTTAGATTCATGGCAATTGAGCACATTGAGATTCCAAGACGTGGAGGAGATAGACTAAATAGTTCAAATAAAAGAGAGATGTTTTGGGTGTTTTCCTTGGATACTCTGCCGCCAATCGGCATAAATGTTGATTGGGAATTGCAGATTTTTTTGCACTAAATATGTATTTTGTATCATATATGATTCAATTCCATCCACCCCCCTCCCCCCCCCTTTTTTTCAGGTTTTTTCATTTATCCCAATCATATGTATGTATGATTCAATGGGAGGTCATTATATGATCTCATACAAGAGATATATTATTTAAAGTTGCTTAGAGTTCAGTGATATAATAAGTATCATAGGACCAATCCTCTAGAGATAGGGACTCAAATTAATGTTAATAAATACATTAATAAACATAATACAAACAACAATGTTCAGGATCGTTTAGGGATAGCCATTGTGCATTTGTCTAAAAACTTCCATTGACATGTCTCCACAAGATATACAATGGCCCCTTTAAATTAATGATTTATAATCATGATTAAGTGTGTTTTTTATGTTCTCTTTTTTGTTTTTCTTTTTTACGTCACGAGTGAAGGGAGGAATTATGGGTATTTATGTGCTCGATCGGTTTTTGTATAACATACTCTTTGATAAAGCGTGTCTGACTACGCGAAACGCGTAAGAGTGTTCTCTCACTGTTTTTAATGTGCCATAATAAATTCTCGTGCCTAGACTATTGCAGTACTGGTCATAATTTTCTCCAAGGAAGCTGCACCGCCGCTCATGATCTCTGCATACTGGAACCCTTTGGTAGGAGCACGCCGACAGCCTCCAGATCTCCACATGGTCATCAGTGAGTTATTTCATTATTATATGTTGCTCATGTATGTGACCTCTACACCATTTAGTTCCTATAGCCACTTGACACCCATATACAGTAAGACGTACCTATCGTAGGCTATTGGGAGTCTATAGACAGTGGCATTCAATGGACTTCAATAGTGGTATATCACAGCAATTGTGGAGTTGGAGTTCTGAGTTCATTAAGGCTGTTTTGTTTGGAAGGATTATGAAGATTCAAATGCTTTAATTTGCATATCTATTACATGGACATTTCCTGGCTAGCATCGCTAGGGGTTAAAATCCTCTACCTTCTCCTGTCATGTCTTAGACAGGTCTGCAACCCTCTCTCCCTTGGGCTTCCCGCTTTCTCTCTCTAACCTCTTCTTTTGGCCTTCAACAGTGAACTGCAACCAGCACCCACAAGGATGGCCACTACCTAGACCTGGTTTTCACTAAAAACCTCTCTCTCTGATTTCTCCATTTCCCCTTTTCCTCTCTCTGACCATCACCTCATCTCATTCTCTCTATCTCACTTCTCCCCTTCTCCACCTCCATCTACCCCTGGTTCTGCAGAAACCTGCGCTCTATTCACCTACCAGACTTTGATTCCACTTTACGTTTGATTCCACTTTACGTTCCTCCCTCTCCTCTCTCAGCTTCACTACAGACCCTGACAACCTGGTCAGGAACTACAACTCTGCCTTAACCTCCTCTCTTGATCTACATGCCCCGCTTTTCTGCCGTCCTCGCCCTTCTAACCCCAGACCCTGGCTAAATTCCCACACGCGCATGCTGCGTTCCTCCATTCGTTCCTCTGAACGCCTCTGGAGGAAATCTCATACGCTCGCAAACTTTCTTCACTACAAATTTATGCTATCCTGTTTCAACTCTGCCCTCTTGCAAGCTAAACAAGCCTACTTTTCTTCTCTAATCAACAAGTACAAGTCTAACCCACGCCGACTCTTCCCTGTCTTTGATGCTCTACTCAAACCACCCTCAGCTGCCTCTTCTTCCTCCATCTCCACCCAGGACTTTGCTGACTATTTTAAAGAAAAGATAGAATCCATACGTCTGAACATTCCCTCTGTTTCTTCCTCCCATCCTACACCTCTCCCTAACTCTCCTCCTGCCTTCCTTGACTTTTTTTCCACTGTCTCAGAGGAGGATATGTCGCTGTTGATCGCCTCTTCTCCCTCTACCACTTGCCCTCTTGACCCCATTCCCTCCCATCTCCTAAAACCTCTTGCTCCTACTATAATCCCTACCCTCACACACATTTTTAACTCCTCCCTCTACTCTGGTACCTTCCCATCCTCCTTCAAACATGCAACAGTCATACCATTACTCAAAAACAGCAAGTTTGACCCTACCTGTCTTTCTAACTATCGACCTGTCTACCTCCTGCCTTTTGCCTCCAAACTCCTTGAACGTCTTGTATTCTCTCGCTTGCTCCATTTTCTCAACACCTATTCTCTCCTAGACCCTCTGCAATCTGGCTTCCACACTGCTCACTCCACAGAAACAGCCCTCACTAAAATAACGGATGACTTCCATGCTGCCAAAGACAGAGGTCATTACACTCTGCTCATATTACTCGACCTCTCTGCCGCATTTGACACCGTGGACTACCCTCTTCTCCTTCACATTCTCCATACTCTTGGTATTCGTAACAAAGCTATATCCTGGATCTCCTCTTACCACTCCCATCGTACTTTCAGTGTCTCTTCTGCTAACACCTCCTCCTCCTCCTCTATTGATCTCTCTGTGGGGGTACCCCAGGGCTATGTCCTGGGACCTCTTCTCTTTTCTCTGTACACACTCTCTCTAGGGGAACTAATAACATCTCTTGGGTTTAAATATCACCTCTATGCTGACGACGCACAAATTTACTTTTCAACACCCGACCTTACACCTGCTGTACAAACCAAAGTTTCTGAATGTCTCTCTGCTATATCATCCTGGATGGCCCTCCACCGCCTTAAACTCAACATGGCAAAAACAGAGCTCCTCATACTTCCTCCCAAACCTGGCCCTATTCCCTCCTTCCACATTACTGTTGTAAGTACGATCATTCACCCAGTAGCCCAAGCAAGCTTCTTAGGGGTCACACTAGATGCATCTCTCACATTCTCCTCTCACATTAAAAACGTTTCTAAAACCTGTCGCTTTTTCCTCCGCAAAATCATTAAGATACGCCTGTTTCTCTGTTGCTCGACTGCTAAAACTCTGACTCAGGCCCTCATTCTCTCCCGTCTTGATTACTGTAACCTCCTGCTGTCCGGCCTTCCTGCCTCTCACCTGTCTCCCCTAGAATCTATCCTAAACGCTGCTGCCAGAAACACTCTACTCTTTCCTAAATCTGTCCCTGCATCTCCCCTCCTGAAATCCCTCTCCTGGCTTCCAATCAAATCCCGTATCACACACTCAATTCTCCTCCTCACTTTTAAAGCTTTACACTCTTCTGCTACTCCTTACATCTCAGCCCTAATTTCTCGTTATGCACCATCCCGACTCTTGCGTTCCTCTCAAGGATGTCTTCTTTCTACCCCCTTTGTATCTACAGTAAAGCCCTCTCTCGCCTTAAACCTCTCACTCACTGCCCCGCATCTCTGGAATGCCCTTCCCCTCAATACCCGACTAGCACCCTCTCTATCCACCTTTAAGACCCACCTTAAGACACACTTGCTTAAAGAAGCATCTGAATAGCACTGTGGATTATACTGGACACATGATGCATATACCTTGGCCCCCTACAGAGGCACTTACCAGAACTCCCTCCTACTGTCTCTGTACGTTCTCCCTACCTGCCAATTAGACTGTAAGCTCCTCGGAGCAGGGACTCCTTTTCCTTAATGTTACTTTTATGTCTGATGCACTTATTCCCATGACCTGTTTATATTATCTGTTATTTATTTGATTACCATGTGTATTACTACTGTGAAGTGCTATGTACATTAATGGCGCTATATAAATGAAGACATACAATACAATACAATACAACCCTGCCTTTCACCATTATCACCCAGCACACAACACTTCCACAAGGAATTCTGGGAAATGACATGCAAATGAGCACACAGTGCCACCTTTTGCTTCAAAACCATTCAACATGGTTCCCCTATAGGCTTAAGCTTGCTGCATGGTCACAGCTTTGAGCACAGCCAGGGTTAAGATGCATAGCCAGGAAACCCACCCACAGAAAGCTTAAGCCTATAGGGGGACCATGTTGATTGGTTTTGAAGCAAAACGTGGCACTGTGTGCTCATTTGCATGTCATTTCCCAGAATCCCTTGCTGCAGTGGAAGTGCTGTGTGCTGGGGGATAATGGTGAAAGGCAGGGTTGCAGACCTGTCTAAGACAGGCAAATGAGAATAAAGTAATATTTCAATTTACTATATGCTTTGCTGTGGAGGGTTTTTGTCACTTTTTTTACCCACCATAACAACTAAGTATGGTAAAACTGATCCCTGCTTCATTTTGCATAGCCAGTATAACCAACCCCCACACTGAAGAGACCCATTAAGGTCGAACAGTCTGCCTGTGGATGGGTTTACTGGCTATGCATCTTAACCCTGGCTGTGTTCAAAGTTGTGACCATGCAGCAAGCTTAAGCCTACAGGGGAACCATATTTAATGGTTTTGAAGCAAAAAGTGGCACTGTGTGCTCATTTGCATGTAATTTCCCAGAATCCCTTGCTGCAGTGGAAGTGCTGTGTGCTGGTGATAATGGTGAAAGGCGGGGTTTCAGACCTATCTAAGACATGCAAATGAGCATACAGTAATATTTCCATTTGCTGTGTATATATACATACTAGCTGATATACCCGGCGTTTCCCGGGATTGCAGGGGCAGGGGGGGGGTGAAGTGCGGGGGCGTGAAGGGCGGGGGGGTCAAAGGCAGGGGGGGATGATATCGTAGGCTAATACAGGAATCAAGTACAAACATAAAAATTGGGACGTAATGACACAAAGTACACAATTATCAATATGAATCCTGAGGTTAGGGTTGTCAATTAAGGATAGCAAGAAATCACACTAATAAATAACACATATGTCTAAACAAATAATGATTGAAAGCATTGATTAAAAATGTCGAGTGCAATTGAAGAGGGTTGTGTTTGTTTAAAATGTTGGTAAGAACCCAGCGCTGTTGTAATACGTGGTAGTGTAGTAAGGAGGGCGGGTGAAGTGTGTGGGTGAGCGGGTATGGTGGTGTGGGTGTTTGAATGAAAAAGCATGCGGGGTGGAGGGGTGATAGGTGTTAGGTGGAGAGGAGTGAAATGCAGGAGGTGTGAAAGTGTGCGCAAGTGTTCAAGTGTGTGAATGTGGAGAGGTGAGAAGGGGGGTGATGTTGTGTGGGTAGGCGGCGAGACGGTGAAATGGGTTTGACTTACAGATGTAGGTGGTCTGGTCAGGCGGCGATCCAAGCGTGATCCGGTCTGATGACTCCTTAGGGGGTATGGCGGGAGGTTAGGTAACGGCGGTGGAGTGACAGGCGGCAGGTGGCGACCTGTGTAATGTGGCATGCGTTCTGTAAAATTAGGTGATATACAGTAAGTGGCTGAGTGTGCAGGGAGGATGGGGAGAGGGTGTGGGTGATGGGGAGAGGGTGGGGGTGCAGGGATGGGTAGAGGGTGGGGGGTGCAGGGAGGGGGGTGCAGGAAGGGGGAGAGGGTGGGGGTGTGGGGATGGGGAGAGGGTGGTGGGGGTTACGGGGAGGGGGAAAGGGTGCGAGGGTGCAGGGAGAGGGTGGGGGTGCGGGGAGGGGGAAAGGGAGGGGGTGGGAGTGCGGGGAGGGGGAAAGGGTGAGGGGTGCGGGGAGGGGGAGAGGGAGGGGGGATGGGTGGGGGGTGCGGGGATGGGAAGAGGGGATGGGGAGAGGGGGAGTAGAGGGGAGGTGGGGTGGGGGGTGGTGTGGGGGGTAGAGGGGGGGTGGGGGGGAGAGAGAGGGGGGATGGGGTGGGGGGGAGAGGGGAGGTGGGGTGGGGGGGAGAGGTGTGTCACGTTGACCATGTGCTGATTTGTGCAGTATGCTGATTGTGCAGGGGGGGGCGGCGTGGCCTAAGTGCGGTCAGCCAGAGTGTAGAGTGGGGTAAGTGCGCATGGCAGGAGTGGTGACAGGGGGGAGTGGGCTGTTTGTGATGTCCCTTGGCGGCGGCGGCGACCGGAGTGGTGAGAGCGGGGTGTGGGTGTGTGAGCAGGCTGTTTCGGAGTTCCCGTAGCGGCGGCGGCGACCGGAGTGGTGAGGGGTGGGGGTGGGTGTGTGAGCAGAGGTCCCGCGGTGTCGGAGATGACGGTCGGAGTGGTGAGAGGGGGTGGGTCCGTTATTGAGGGGCAGCACTGGGAACGGCGGAGGGGTGAGAGGGTGGGTGGTCAAGGGCGGACAGCCATTGAGGAGGGCCTGAGGGGTGATAGTGGGGGGGGCAAGTCTGGAGGGGTGAGAGTGGGGGAGTGTTATACTTACTTTTGGTGTCGTGGTCAGCGTCTCCAGGGGTGTGTGTGTGTGTTACGGATGTAATCCACAGGGAAGGCTCACAGATCTCAGGGCTCACACAGTATGAGGAAGCTTCTGGGGTGTGAGCAGTCCACACAGGTGAGAGTGTGGTGTGTGAGTGGAACAGTGGCTTATAGTAGACCGGCCAATGAGAGCCGTGGAGGGGCGGGACATCGTGGGGTGGGGCGAGACACCAACCAATGAGAGCCATGGGAGGGCGGACCGACGGACCAATCGAATGGTCTCCAGACACGCACAACCAAGATTTTCAAATTTATATATCTATATATATAGATATATAAAATATATATATATATATATCTATATATATATATATATATAGATATATATATATATATATATATATATAGATAGATAGATAGATAGATATATACGTATATATTTATTTATATATTGCTAGCTGAATATATTAAAATGTATAGTAATATAAAGAGATATCATATACTAAGCCGCACAATAATTTTTGCTTGTGATATTTAGTAATGGTAGCATCAATGAAACAGTTTGTGCAAGTTAGCACATTTTGAAGGGAAACTTCTTTGCCTACATGGTTTTCATGGAAAAATGAAAAACCATCACAAAAGTGATGTCACGCTACTAATGGGCGCTCGCCCTACGCACGAGGCTGTCGCACACGAGTCTGCACATAAATTCAGCATTCTAGCCGGTACAGAGGTTAGAAGAACTCCGGCGCACATGCACAGAGACAACAAGATGTCTCAACAAAATGCCTCTGCTGAGTCAGGAGGTCATTGGTACCTGTGTGGATGATGATGAAGTCTGGTTTGTTTAGAATATCCAGGGCTCTCTGTGTTGTGGGTCAGTGGACCATGGATATGTGTTTGCCTGGGAATAGGCGCTCACTGTTCAGGTATCTTCCATTTGAGTCAATGAGTATTATTATGTCTGTGTGGTTCTGCCTGGTGTCTGTTTTAGTTGTTGTGCTGTGCTCACTGTTGCTCTCCAGGTGTGCATTGTTGTGGGTTGTTTTGGGGACAGTAGTCTTTATTGTTGAGCCAATGGTTGGCGTTGAGTCTGTCTTTGTTCTTGCTGTTTCTATGTCTGAGCTGGGGGGCACTCTGTGCTGTGTGTTACTGACTCCTGTCTTTGCTGGTTATCAGTGATTGTGGTCTGGTTGTCACACTCTTTGGAAGTTTTTGAATCACTAACTTGGAGGATTAGCTACAAGTACCATTAATCACTTTGAGTATACCCTTTATCAGTCATTATTGTTCATGTGCTTAGATTCTTCCCCCCGAACTTGCTTATTTCTAATTTATATAAACGCTATGATTTTTACAGGATTTGAATCTTGTGCATTTTACCTAAAATGTTAGAAAAATAAACAGGAATCGGTTTCAACTGTATTTTCTGCATCTGTAGGATTTATATGACAAATGTTTTAGTACTTAAACATCACTTCAGTCATACATTTTGTCTGGTATCAAATGCCTGGGTGCATGTTAGCAGTCCCATGCATCTGTTCTTATTGTTCTGTTGTTTCCATTATATCACAACTGCTGTTTAATTCATTTAGTTAAAAATGATTTCCATGGTACTGAAACGCTATGACCTTTGAAACTGTTATTTCCTCCACTAGATTCATCCCATTTGTCAAGTTCCTCTCCATCTGCACTAGACATGTGCACACTTTGGGCTAAATTTAGCGAATTAAGAGATATTTCCCAAAAATAGCAAATAAAGATTTGCCTAGCATTAAAATTCAATGTACACATTCAGGTAGAGCTTTATACACTATATTTTACAGCCATTTGTGTGAAATTATGGAAACATTTGGCAACATTCTGGCAAACATTAACAATGTTTCACAGTAATCTGGCAAGAATGTTGCAACTTAGCCTGTTTTAGTGAATTTCTGAGCAATGTGAAATTTAGCAAATATAAATAAATGAAGATACAGTATTATATATTTGAAGATATTCGCACATCTCCAAAACTCTGAATTATAAAGAATAATATATATAGTATAGTACTGTTGATGTGCTTATACCAATACAATGGGGATCAAAGTTACAACAGCAACACTACAACAAAAGATATAAAACAATTGTAGAACTATCTCTGTGACCGTTTTTGAACTTTACGGAGCAAATTCATCAAGCTCCAACGCGGGGTATTGAGGAATTACAGTTAAACCTAGATCAGGGTGTGATGCCTGGCATTGGAACATATTGATTCCCGGCTTTTAGAAGTCATTCATTAAGTTAAGTCAGTATGAGTTACCGTGTGATACAGTACCATTCAGCATTGTCACAATCTAATGAATAATCCCGTAATAGATTGTTGGATCTGATAGAAAAGCATTTTTTTTTACCCATCTTTCCATTTTGTGTTCATTGCTCATAACTCATCCGTGGATAGAGATAACATTATTCATCACAATAGGCTACCACTGTACATATACTTGTTTTTACATTTACTTTATATTTATAATATGCGATTCTGTAGACTGTCGGATATTTTATGCAAATATGTCATTATTTTCATTTTCCCACCTGTTGCACAAGATGCAATATGCAATTAAAACTTATTTATGGCTTGGCATTAAAGCCAGCATTTTTTGGATCTACAGACTTAAGCAGATGAAATGCATACCAAAAGAAAATAGGGAAAGCTTGGGTGATTACTTAGGAGATTAATTGTGCTGACATGATCATTACCCTTACTTTAGGTATTTGATTCAGTTCAAACACTCTAATCCAAACATATTAGTTGTGGGGATTGAACTCAGATGGCCATGCACCAACATATGACATTATTAACAGTTTTAAATAAAATATTATTTTATTTCCTATGTACAAAAATAAATACATTCTGTGTATTTTTGTGTTGCATTATCTTACCCTGACATTTGCATCTTGTAAACATACCAGGAATTACCATTAGAAGAATATTACATTATGAATTTGTAAATTCAAAGTAATTTGTCCTTCTCACATATATAAAAGTATGTTTAAGCAGATTTAAGAACACGCATATAGATATTTGTTTTATTTTCATATATGTGTAGTATGTGGGGGTTGCGACCACCTTAGGTATAGGTATAAGGTATATTCCTCCTGCACGATGAACAGAAAAGACTATGCGACAGCATCAGCTTAGCACAGTCACTCTCCCTATTGCTTCAATCTCTATTACGTGTTCTGGATGTGTAACACTCAGGGTTGCCACCTTCAGCCGCATCTCCATGATATCATCTGGCATCGTTCCAATATTGTCCCTGCATCTCCCGCTGCAAGCTGTCAATATGACCGCGCGGCATCACCTGGCTTCACGTTGCGATGACAACGGGATGCTAAGGGACGTCGCGCGGAATCAAGTTGCCATGGCAACGGGACATGCTGTGTGATTTTGTGATGTCACGTAGCATCATGTTGTCATTGTAACGGGCACCACGTGATGCTGTGACATCATGTAGCGTTCCCTTTGCCATGGCAACGTGGTGCCATTTGATGCCGCATGGCCATATTAAAAGGAATTACTGACAGGGGAAAATGCCGGGAGGACTCAGAGGTCACCGCACGCCACCACCCGGAGGTTTAACCGGTAAAACCGGAGCCTGGAGATACATGGTCAAAACCCGTAGTCTCTGGGTCAAACCCGGAGTGGTGGCAACCCTGGTAATACTCTGTGACCTGTCGTCTTTTATTATGTGTCTGTCTCTATTGTCATGCATGACTTTTATAACTCATGTGCAGATGCTGTGAATGGGTGTCTGTCTGTAAATAGTTTCTCTCTTTCTCCCATTTGTAAGTTCTCTCTTCCTTTATTTTACTATCTCTATCTACAGTATGGGGCCTATGCTATAAGTGCTGATAAGCCACTTTTCACCAGGTCTGTTAGTAGTTTTCGGCATATTTTGTTGAAGAGAAAAAAAAATCCCCAAATGAGTGGCAAGAAGCCACTTTTCACCAGGTTTTCACATTCGTGCAATTCTAGTAGCCTCGGGTAGGTTATCGGGGCGAGCTGATACATACTAATACCAGCACCGGAGACCCCCAGCATGAATCAGATACAATAAAAATGCATTTACGGGCCACATTGGGTGGTCCCCGCTGGTGTCTGGGGGTCATCGGATGGATCCCGCGGGTGTCCCTGAGCCTCAACGTGGTCCCCGCAGGTGTCTGGGGGCCTCAACGTGGTCCCTGCAGGTGTCTGGGGGCCTCGGGTGGTTCCTGCGGGTGTCTGTCATCCCTTAAAGTGATATCATATCCTTTTGAACTAATGTAACCTATCCCATGGTACAGCAACCAATGGGATTGTCTTCAATCCCATTGGCTGCAATTCTTGGAGATGACATCACAACCTAAAAAAAAATAAAGGGGGGCACATGATACAGCTTCCATTCAGATTAGAACTGTACCATCTGACCTGAAAATGTGACATCACAGGCAATAAATAAGGCCTGTAAGCCACATTAAACAGGAAGAAGATGACGAGACAACGAGACAACATCCGTTGGGACTTACCATGGGGTTGGATTGACAGATGAAGAAAGAAAATAGAATATTAAAGAAAATAAATAAATAATTACAGAAGAAGATAGAAGGTGATAGAAGATAAAAGAAAGAAGATTTGTGTTACCTGTTCCGATTCTTCAAGGTGGATGGCGTTGGATTGACTTTGATGACGTCGCGGTACGAGAGCTTGCAGAAATGCCGGGATTCAGAGGGTCAACTTCTAAAGGTAAGAAAAATATTGAATGTATGTAATTGTATTTTTACAGGTTTTTTTATTGTATTTTTTCTTTTTATGTTTTCATTGCCTATTGACCAATCATGTATCAATATGTGCCCGTTTAGGGTACAGATAAACACAGTGACAGCCAATGCATTTTTTGGCAAATGCATTTTTTCTATTGATTGTTGTTTTTTCTTTTTATGTTTATTGTTTGGTTTAAATTGTTTGTAATTTGGATGGCTTGTTTTCATTTTCAGATTGTTTAGCATTTTAAATTAATTATTTCTTTTTTTGGCTAGTGGTTTGATTTAATTAATTGATTGTTGGCTAGTGGTTGATTTTAATTAATTATTTGTTTGCTTGTGTTTTATTTTAATTGATTTGTTGGCTAGTGGTTTAATTCCTTTTAAATGTATTTTGGTTGTTTGCTGTATTTATTGCTGGTATTTCTTTTGTGGTTTGATTTGGAATAATGTGATTGGGGGGGGGTTAAATGTTGTATTCAGGTGTTTATTTGGTATTTGCTTTATTGATTACTGGTAATTATGTTGTGTTTACTTGTTTATTGTTTATTTGGTGATTGTTATGATTGAATTTGATATAATGAAGGGGTTAACTCCTACCGCAACCTTCTCAGTAGGCCAAATAACCCACCCTGGGCCAACTACCCCCTTCACTCACCCGCTCTGCCCCCAATAAATCAGCAATTGGGCCTTAACAGCGGATAGCCCTAAGTTAACGAATCTGCTTTAATATAATTTTTATTAATAGTGTGTCAGGTCTTTTCAGAGAGGCGAGTTTTGGGATTTTTCCTATCATAGGTGATCGAGACATTCTGAATACCATGATAGCAATACTGTCAAAACTGGCGGTGTAAACACAATTTTTTTTTATCTGGGCTTATTACATAGGCCCCTATGTGTCTCCTGTTTTATCTACAGATGTAGCTAGACTTAATATCTACGGTGGCATGGCCACAAAATTTGTATATATGTATATATTTGTTACTATCTGTGTGTGCACATGTGTTAGAGAAACAAAAGCTGTGTGGTGCTCCAAAATAAATCAACGGCCATATAAGCACAATCAGATGATATATGTTTAGAAAATGTTGATTAAATTATGTACTTAACATTTTTAGTATATCTTTTTACATATAATTTTCGTTCTCAATCTCTTTTGTGCATTAGCTGCTTATATATGATCTGAGCAATTGTGACCCTATGTTCTTTATCATATGTTTGGGATAGGTATGTCCATATATGTCTACATACATATATATATAAAAGAAAAAAAGAGGAGAGAGTGCACGCCCATAGCGTATAAAAGTATATTTAATGAAGGGGAGGGGGGATGGAGGGGTAAAAAACGCACTTACAAGAAGTACAATAAAATCAAGCATATGTGATAATAATCACCACCATCCGGTCTATCTGCAAGCTCTTGGGGCAGTCCCAGGCTCCGTTGGTAAGGGAGCAGCGTCTCAGCAGATTTCCAGGACTGATGTGAATCATCCGGTCAAAGTGCAGGCTTTTGGGGCATTCCCAGGCTCCGTTGACAAAAGAGCAGCGTACCAGCAATTTCCCAGGGCTGGTGTGCTGTAGATAGTCCAAGACAAAAGTTCCGTATAGGTAGTGCCTGTAGCACTAGCGCTTGGATCAGTCCGCTCCTGCGCTGGATGTAGTCTTCAATGTCAGTGCGTCTGACGTCATGACGCTCCCTGACGCGTTTCGTCAGTCTCGGCTAACTTTTTCAAAGGGATAACGTGAGGGGGGGAGGTCCGGTATTATATACACACTCCAATGATGGTAATTGATGAAAAAAACTGAGAGCTGCCGGAGACCCTACATACCAGCACCCATATTCATCATCGGAACTATTTGAGGACTGGTTTATCCTTTTATTTGCTTTTTCCATGTGTTGTTGTTGTGTGTTTGTTGGGCCTATCTCATGTTTATAGGTCTGTATACCTTTACAAATTTATTTAGACAATTTAGGTTATATACTAGATAATTCCCACATAGACATACATATTTTATATGTTCCTTTAAGGCGCAGCTTTTTTCCTTCTGTTTGATACATATATATATACATTTTTTATAGCTTTTTTTGTACACATACGTTTATGTCCCCTTCTTCCTGTTTAAAGAACTTGGGTCCAATTGTTCATCTACAAGATGTTTTTTTAATTAAATGAAATTTAAAATGTTTGTTTACTGTTTATTTTTCATTTCGTTTTAATTATATATATATTTTATATATTTTGTCCATTTGTTTTCTGTTTTTAGTTTAGATTAAGGCATTGTTCAATGCCAGGTTTTGGTTCATTAATAAAGTTTTCATTTTGGGGATTGTGTTTGGTTTAAGTGTCAATAAAGTTTTTATTTTATCAATATACTTCCATGGCCGCGCTGACGTCACCACTCCATGCCGCGCACGGTGCGTCACGTGTGACGTGTCCTGGCGACGGATGGAGGGTGGCAAATGGCGGGAAAATGAAAGTATATCAGGTACTCGGGTTCTAGGGATCAGTATGCACCTTGATAAAGAGCTTGTAGCTCGAAACGCGTTGGTGAGGGCCTTTGGGCTCGTTTTGTAGCTATGCACTGATCCATTAAATGTTTTTATCATGGTACCCACTCTCCAGCAGTTTTTTCTACTGTTCTAAGTAGTGCTCAAATTCTCCTTACCTGCTCGTGTGCACATGTGTTAAACATCTGTGTGTATACTGTATATGTATGTATGTATATATGGGTGGGGTTGCAGACCTGCCTAAGACATGCAAATGAGCATACAGGAATATTTGCTATATGCTTTGCTGTGGAGGGTTTTTGTCACTTTTTATACTCACCATAACTTAACTAAGTATGGTAAACCCCATCCTCATTGCTTCATTGCATAGCCAGCTAACCAACCCCACACTGAGGAGACCCATTAAGGTCGAAACAGCTGTCTGTGGGTGGGTTTTCTGGCTATGCATCTTAACCCTGGCAGTGCTTAAAGCTGTGACCATGCAGCAAGCTTAAGCCTTTAGGGAACCATGTTAAAAATGGTTTTGAAGCAAAAGGTGACACTGTGTGTCCATTTGCATGTAATTTCCCAGAATACCTTGCTGCAGTGGAAGTGCTGTGTGCTGGGTGATTATGGTGAAAGGTGGGGTTGCAGACCTGCCTAAGACATGCAAATGAGCATACAGGAATATTTGCTATATGCTTTGCTGTGGAGGGTTTTTGTCACTTTTTATACTCACCATAACTTAACCAACTATATATATATATATATATATATATATATATATATATATATATATATATATATACACTACCGACACACTTTATTGAAGTGTGGTCGGTACCGCAAGCCGGGAAATCTCCCGGCTTGCTAGTGGCCGCCCCTCGGCGTGCCGCGCGTCATAGACGCGCGGTCACGCGTCATCGGGAGCGTGCGCCCCCTGCACGCGTGTCCAGGGGCTCCCCGAGGGAGCCCTGGTGTCCCGCGATCGCGGGACAGCGGCAGGGGGTTCCGGGGGACCCGGCGGACCCGGCAGCGGTAGGGAGAGCGCCCCGATCGGAGGGCGCTCTTCCGCTGCTTCGGCGCGCGCCCGTCACACTCGGGCGCGCGCCAGGCTACTGCTGCGGCACAGAACGGGCAAATGCTCGAATAAACTGTGCCGCAGCAGTATATATATATATATAGTCAAATAGTTATAACCACACGCCCGTGGCGAGTGGATTTAGGCCGCTGGCGAGCCATGCTGCGGCTCTATGAATTCCCCTGCTCGCGCCAATTTTTTATTTATTTTTTAAATAAATAATCCCCCTCCCTGATAGGTGTGACGCGGGGAAGAGGGCCGGCTGGCAGCTATGGGTCAGCCCCAACCCCCCCTGCCCCTGATCCCCGCTTGCTGCCAGGGGCGGGAGATAGGCTGGGGGGTCCCGCGGCTACTGCCCAGGCGCTTCCCCTCCGTCCCACGCTCCTTTGGCACACGCGCAGGTAATGGGAGCGGGGAAGCAGGCTGGCAGCTCTAATTCCCGTCACCATGGCTGCAGCCTGCACATTCGCACACGGGGGGGGGGGATGCCAGGAGGGTTTTGGCAAAGTTCCCCGTCCAGCCACGTTTCTCATGGGGAGGTTGGTGTGGCTGTCCTCCGCTGGCCCCCGATCCTCCCGCCTGGCTGCCCGACCCCTGCACATGTCTGCTCAACCTCCTGTCTGCCTGTCCGGTTGCCCGACCCCCCCGATTGGCTATCCGAACACCCCGCCTGGCTGCCGACACCCCGTCTGGCTGCCCAAGCCCCCTCCTGGCTGCCCGACCCCCCCGCCTGGCTGCCCGACCCTCAGCCCGCAGCTGGCATGTTGAGGACAAGGCCTGGATGAACAGGTGGGCCACCTCCCTTTCAATGAATACCCACCCAGTGTGTGTGTCTGTGTGTGTCTGTGTGTGTCTGTGTGTCTGTGTGTGTCTCTGTGTGTGTCTCTGTGTGTGTCTCTGTGTGTCTCTGTGTGTGTGTGTGTCTCTGTGTGTCTCTGTGTGTGTGTGTGTCTCTGTGTGTGTGTCTATGTGTGTCTGTGAGTGTGTGTCTCTGTGTAGTAAATATTGGCCCAAGCAGCACACGTTTGGTACTAGGTGGCGAGTAGATTTTTTTTGTGTGGCGAGTAGATTTTTTGGTGATTTGTCAACCACTGTATATATATATATATATAATATAATAACTGATAATCCAGCATAAATCCTCCCCCCGCACACACACACACACACGTGTGTGTGTGTGTGTGTGTGTGTGTGTGTGTGTGTGTGTGTGTGTGTGTGTGTGTGTGTGTGTGTGTGTGTGTGTGTGTGTGTGTGTGTGTGTGTGTGTGTGTGTGTGTGTGTGTGTGTGTGTGTAGGGTTTATGCTGGATTATCAGT
Source organism: Ascaphus truei (assembly GCF_040206685.1). NCBI lineage: Eukaryota > Metazoa > Chordata > Amphibia > Anura > Ascaphidae > Ascaphus > Ascaphus truei. The sequence goes on along the minus strand of NC_134483.1, from coordinate 199,712,576 downwards.
TCAAAGAAATATTTTCAACAGGTCATCATAATGTTTTGAACCCCACACCCCCAAATAAAAATCACAGTACAGTACTATGCCACCCACCTCATAACGTACGTACATGACTAGTGTAGAATTAAAAAGCAACAGTAGTGATTGATTCTCAGAATATCCAGAATTGTTATGCAAGCCCATGTCAATAACCGGAAAAAAAACCATTTAAACTTGAACTTCTAATTGAATGGGAAGTCATACACGCATGCGCAGGAATGTGATGCCACGCTCGGGAAGATTCAAGCCAGAAAGCCATCCATTACAACTGAATGGTGTGGGAGAAGTGTAGATAAGAAGTTGAAATACTTTAGCCTTGTGTGTGTGTGGGGGCGAGGGGGAGAGCACTGTATGATGGATTATCAGTTCAAATAAATATTTTCAAAAGGTCTTCGTAATGTTTAATGCGCAGAAATGTGATTCTGTAACACGCCTATGCGTTTCAAAATGTTCCAATGAGACATACACGCATGCGCATAATATAAAATAAACAGTATGAAAAGAAGAGCAAGCCTAGTTAAAGTATTGATTAATAAATAATACATATAGAAATGTGATAATGTTATTTTCGGAAGAAGACACAACGTTATATTTTTGTAATACTGTACTTCTTCACCCTAAGAAGCCTCATACTACTACTGTATACATGTATAACTTGTGAGATACCGCTCACCAATGAACAATTGATCCTTGTGAGGTCATTAATAGATACAGCCGGTGCAAAGGGATAGTAATAACAGACGAAGAAAGCCGCACTCCGGAAAATAATTTCAAATATAGATAATCATTTAATTAAAAAGAATCGACATTTCGGTATGCAACTCGGACTTTGACAAAGGTCCAAGTTGCAGACCGAAACGTCAATCCCTTTTCATTAAATGATTTTCTATATTTAAAATTATGCGCTGGAGTGCTGCTTTTTTCCTTAAATTGTTGGATACCTATTTGATGCGGATCACACCCTCACCAGCGATGGGTGTGCACCCGAGGCATTCATGAAAGTCAAGTGAGTGCACCTTGTTTCCACAGCTGGTTGTATGATGAAAACACAAATATAAATAACCATGTCAGTAGTTTTTTTTTTCTTGCTCTAACTACAGTAGTACTGTATTAATTAAATAAACTTGCAGTATGTCAGGACATCTAGTGTTTTACCCTTTAAGCACCAGTGGACCAGCAACACCCAAGTTCCACCAGCCTTGTGGATAACAACCATGTAATCGCTTTGGCATTGTAATCATGAGGTTAGGCCTCCAATTACATGAATGGATGTGGTGGGGACTCTATGGGGATTCTTCCAATCCATGCTCATGGAGTGATGAATGTGATCTGTTCCTGGAAAACGAACATTTATACCATGATGTACCATGTACGTCATAGGGCATCTGGCATGCCAATTTTTCATGATATTTAGGGTACATATAATGACCCACCTAAATGGTTAAATTATCCATGTACTTCTAAAGTTTTTGAAACGACTGCATAAGAGCTTGCACAGCCAAGAGAACATCAGTAGCTTGGAATGCTGTGTTTATATTTTCCATTAGAACTCCACACTTGTTTTACTCACGAGAGCATCATTGCTTCTGCATTTAATTATACTTCTTCTTGCAAACACATTTTAGGGTTGATCTGCTTTTTTTATGACATATTGTTAAGTGTTAATTACTACACATTGGCTTTATTTGCAGTTTAACTGTTCTGAACGCATCTTGGCTGAAATACATTATGTGTCCCTGACAGTTTCCCTCTTAATTTAGGAATTCCTTATTTTCTTCCTGGCCAGCTGGAAATAGCTACAGCACTTTTCTCAGCTATTGGCCGTGAGAAAAAATCACCACTTTCTTGTGTATATGTAGTCCCCTTTCTCTATGCCTAAGGGAAACCGCGGGCGCCTACGCATGCTGCTGATACCTGTACACTCACAAGAGGCCTGAGCCTCCACTTCTGGGAGCCTGGGGTAAGCTCTCTCTTAGTGCTGCGCCTCCACCTATGAGGGATCCCAGTGTTGGCGGGATGACTCCTCATAGGAACCATAGGAACCATTACAAACAGTAATAACAATACCAGACTATATATATATTTAACTTGTATTTACTGGCACACATATAACAATAATATATGGGTAATATGCCAAACACCCACAACCCTGAGTACCCAATGACCACACAGGCAAGCCCACCCAAAGTGTGAGGTAGCGCTACCTCCCTGTGATGTGAACTGGCAGTGCATTTGTGATACCTGCCTGTGTACTCCAGTACACCTGGGGCAGCTTGCAGACTTGCTGAGACAGGACCATGCAGAGGGGCCTCCGACAGCAATCCCCTCTCATCCAAGGATCCAGGCCTCCACGCGGTGCAAGCTCCAGCTCGAGTGTCTCACACAATGTCTCTGAACACTTGCAGCAGGGTCCAAGGCCGCAGTCTGCCACGTGGACGTCAGTCCACCAGCGTGGTAGTGTTGCGTAGTACTACGGTGAGGGGGTCCTTATCTAGGGGCCTTCCCTACAATACTTAAACTGTGTGGCTCAGGGCCTATCTGGGCCCTAAGGGGCAGTATCTAGGCCTAGCCCTGGAAGCCACTTGCTCTCTGGACACTACCTACTCCTGTCCTGGCTCCCACGTGACTCACTCATGGGCTCTAGTCCCGTGGAGAATATCCTCCTCCTCCCTCCGTTTCCTGTCCTTCGCGCACGTGCATTGTCCCTGTGGCGCCACCTACAAGATTGATGCCGCATTTTCCATGTCCTGCACATGCGCAATGTTCTCCGCGGTGCCACCTGCAAGATGGCCGCCACATTCGAGTCCTGTGCATGCGACTAGTCTCGCACATGCGCAATGCCTTCTTAAATGGCCGCCGCCTGCTGCAGAGCACCAACGAGAATCAGAGTGGTTCCCCAACCCAGATGCAGGGTAAGGGGACCCTGTTACATCCTCCCTCTGGTGGAGAATCCAACATCCTCGCTTGAGGACCAAAACATAATGTTTAAATAACAAAAATTCATCTTATACATACAACTTTTATATAATGAAAATAACAGCACAACAATATGCAATTAAATGGTATTCAATATTTTAGTCAGAATCACCTTTAGGGAGGCTAACATATCCCGAGACGACTGCTGAGGTTCATAGTGGGGTGCCTCTAATGAATCGTAAGCCACCCTCATGGGAGGATGACTCAGTCTTTCACTCCGACGAACTACTCCTACGTAACCAGGTCTTCATGGTCAGAGAAACTACCATCGGCTTGAGGCCCTTGCCCTCTCATAGACTGAATGTCATTAACACCCTTTGGGGTAAAGATATGACTCTTTGGGTCCAGAGACGATTCGTTGAGGACACTGGAGCACGCGCCTGACTGAAAGGGCCATTAACTGATTCTTCTTCTGGTGCGGACCACCAGTCTCTATGGGTTTTCGAAGAAGTACTTTCCATTGGATCTTTGTTTACTTCTACTGAACCTATTCGGAATCCCGCTGGAATTTTCCTGTTCAGTGGAGGGCAGTATGGGCGACAGTTTCATTTCCTCCCATTTTAGGGATTGGTAAAAATAATTCCGATGCTAGACTTTTATCCGCCCCTCCGAATCCTTGATGCGATAGACAGGGAGGTCAGGCATCTGCGACGCCACCTCGAAGGGAGCCTCTCGCCATCGGTCGGCTAGTTTGTGCTTCCCAGGTTCCAAAAGAGAACCCTGTCTCCAGGCTGAAGCTCCCGATGTCGTACCTTACAATCGTACCTCCGCTTGTTGTTTTGGTTGAGTTTGGTGGTGGTTTATTCTATCAAGCTGTACGCTCTCTGGAGGTTGTCCTTCAGTTGCTGTACATACTTATGCGTCATGTTTGGTACCCCATCAAAGAAATCCATAGGTGGATATCTACTGGTAGTCAGGCCTCCCAACCGAACATGAGGAAGTAGGGCGAATAACAGGTGGACTCGTGCCTGGTGCAATTATAAGCACGCACCATATGCTCCACGTGCTTGCTCCATCCAGCCTTCTCGGAGTCCTTCAGAGTGCCCAGCATATCCAGTCGGGTTTGGTTCAACTGCTCTGGAAGAGCATCTCCTTCAGGATGATAGGGAGTTGTGCGAGACTTATAGAAATTGAGAAGCTTTAGAAGCGCATTGATCAGCTTGCTCTTGATGTGCCACCCTTGGTCAGAGTGAATCCGATTCAGTAGGCCGTAATGTACGAAGTACTTCTCCTACAGTTTTTTGGCTACCATAAGAGATTTTTGGTCCTTGGTGGGGAACACTTGGGCGTACCGGGTGTAATGATCCTTTACTATGAGAACATCCCCTAGAGTCTGGCTTGATGCAGAGAAAGTCCATACAGACTAGGTCCATGGGACCAGAGCTCTTCAGGTGGCCCATTGGGGTTGCACATGTAGGCAGTGTTTTCCACTGTATGCATTGCAGACACCTCTGGCAATGGTACTCCACTGATTCACACATCCTGGGCCAGAAGAACCAGTCTCTTATGAGTCCAAATGGCTTGTCCACCCCCAGGTGTCTGTGTTCATCGTGTCAGGACTGTAGGACCTGGTACTGCAATCTTCTGGGCAGGACTACTGTAGTTGTCTCCTATTGGGGTGGTTATGATAGGGGATGACTCGATAGAGGTCTATTTGGAACTTGTCCCATTCCCTCATGAGAATAGCAACCATTGCGGCTGGAACACGCTTTACCAAGGAGGGATTATTTTCTTAGATGGCCCGATGGATGGCTTAAGCCACCAGGTCTCACATCTGTTGTACCACTAGCTCTTTCCAGCTTAGTTATCTGAGCTTGGGTTATGGACATGCCATCTGTATGGCAGTATGCTGGAGGAAGTGCCTTAGAATGGCATTCTAATGAGTCCGCCACTATGAGTTCGGAGAAAGCTACTTTGTCCTGTGGAGCACATCACATGGCAGTAGCTGCACAAAAGCCGCTGTGGAGCACATCACATGGTATCTAACTTGGCAGAGGTCAGGATGTATGTCAACAGGTTGTTGTCGGTCCGCACCTCGATGGGGACCCTGTGTAGATAAGCCCACTTGAGCGCCAGGAATTCCAGTTTATGGACAGGGTTATTCTGTTCACTTGGTGTCAGACTGCGACTCACATAGGCTACAGGCCAGAGACCTGCAGGGTATTTCTGATGTATGTGCCATCCCCCATCTGCGACGTGACGCCAACGCTTGTAGGGACTATTTGAACCGGGACTTTACTCATTAGATTCATACATCCCTGAGGAAGTTTGGTCTTATCCGAACGAAACGCGTAGGGCTATTTCAAGAGCCATCCATGGACTACAAGTTTATCTGCAGTGTGCTGATCTGGACCCTTGGATCGTGTGACCTAAGTACCTGCTGTCTACACCACAACTGGCGCTATCGGTGAAAGTTTGGACGTCGAGGTTGATGACGTCACCCGCCACCTGAATGCGGAAGCAAGCAGCGTGAGGAAGTGTTGGTCTATACACAGAGACACCATACGTTCCAGTTACACAACTATACAGCACTGCAGGACCCAGAGTGGTCAAATCGCCTATTTTCTTCTATAGTATGTGAGTGGCCTGAGCTTCTTTGCTCTATTTTATGTTCATTAAATTGTGTTGCACTATATTTTTCTCTGTTTCTCTTCACATCATCCTGGGAGTTCCTGCATCCAGATTTCGTGTGTGATCACCTTATACAACCCAGTGGAAGTTTTGCGCTTTGAGTGCTTCTGTTTCGTTCTCTGAACGCTTTGAGTGCTTCTGTTTCGTTCTCTGATGGGTTGTTCAATCCTTACACCAGCAGCATCTCCATTGGTGATATTAATTTGTATTTTTGCATTTATTTTATTTATAGGGTTTGCGCTATTTCTTGTTCCACAGACTATGCTCAGCAATTAGCCCAGCGCTGACTGAAGCTATATACTAGAAGGAGCCAATGGGAGACCTTACCCAGGAGTGAGGTCAGAGGTAAGTGGAGCGCTGGTAGGAGGATGCAGGATGCAGGGCAGGTGTGCAGGCATCAATGTAATTGCTGGAGTCCTGTGTGAGGATGCATGCGCCCACGATGCGTGACCTCGACGGGGACACGCAGCGGTGCCTGCGCTAGCCAGCTGACTTGCTGGTACTCGTGGAGGTCGTCGCGGTGGTGCATGCGTGTGCGTGCCCCCGCCGGTCCAGGAGCAGTGGCGGTACGCGCCCTGTGCGTGCCTCCAACGGGAGGAGCGGGTGCGTGTGAGTCCCTACTGCAGAGGAGAGCCATGGGTGGTAAGGGCTGCGAGCGGACGGACCTTACAGTATGTAGCTTTTAAACGCCCATTCATTGACCTCCCGCCGGGATGGTAATGATATGATCAGCGACATAATTTGGATTGTACTAACTTTGGGCACCCCTGGTCTGAAATCTCAGCAGTGCCTCCAAATGTAGCCCCCTTTCGCTAGGCCAACGGGAAACCACGGGCGAATTTGCGTTCTGCTGATACCTGTACACTCACAGGAGGCCTTACCCTTCGCTCTTGGTAGCCTGGGGTGAGCTCTCTTTCTCTTAGTGCACACCTCCCCCTATGAAGGATCACAGCGTTGGTGGGATGACTCCTCATAGGAACCAATACAAACAGTAATAACAATACCACACAATATATATATATATATATATAATATATATATATATATATATATATATATATATATATATATATATATATATATGATCAAAAAAATAAAAAAATAAATAGATGATACCGTTCTGTGGCTAACGAAATGCTTTTATTTGTGCGAGCTTTCGAGATACACTGATCTCTTCTTCCGGCGATGTTACAGTTTGTAACATCGCCGGAAGAAGAGATCAGTGTATCTCGAAAGCTCGCACAAATAAAAGCATTTTGTTAGCCACAGAACGGTATCATCTATTTATTTTTTTATTTTTTTGATTATTGAAGCTCGGCTAACACGGTACTGATACCTCTATATATATATATATATATATATATATATATATATATATATATATAATACTGAGTTAAGTTATGGTGAGTAAAAAAAGTGACAAAAACCCTCCACAGCAAAGCAAATATGCAAATGTAAATACAACTGTATGCTCATCTGCATGTCTTAGGCAGGTCTGCAACCCCGCCTTTCCCCATTATCACCCAGCACACAGCACTTCCACTGCAGAAATGGATTCTGGGAAATGACATGCAAATGAGCACACAGTGCCACTTTTTGCTTCAAAAACCAAGTGCTGTGTGCTGGGTGATAATGGGGAAAGGCGGGGTTGCAGACCTGCCTAAGACATGCAGATGAGTTGTATTTACATTTGCATATTTGCTTTGCTGTGGAGGGTTTTTGTCACTTTTTTTACTCACCATAACTTAACTCAGTATTATGGTTGGCCTATCCTTTAGCTTCTTTGCATACCCAGTTAATCAACCCCACACTGATGAGACCCATTAAGGTCGAAACAGCTGTCTGTGAGTGGTTTTCTGGGTATGCACCTTAACCCTGGCTGTGCTCAAAGCTATATATATAAACAAACAAAAAACAGGCGCACTCATAGCGTAGTAAAGTTTACAAAAATGTATGTGGAGTTGAATGTATAAAAATGCACACTCACAAACATAATGGGAATACAAGCATTTATGAGTAATACTCAATCGCCATCCAGAATGCAGGAAACAAGCTGCTTGTTTGTTTGTTCGTCCGATATGGAGGGAAATCAACAGCTTCCACGGTGCACTCCGTGTACCGGAAGAGGTAAGGAGTGTCTTCCCACTCCAAGCCCCTCGTCACTGCAATGGGTCTCCGATCACAATCCCGCGAGAACTCGACGTCACTGGGCTCACCGGATAGATTGTAACAGCTCCCGCAAGGATGACAAAGTAATGGCTGCGCTTGGTATTGATTTACCAAATGTAGAAAGTCCCGTAAGTGAGATGGCAAATAATTAATAAAACTGGACAATGTCACGTCCACGAGGTGACCAGGAGGATCCAGGTAACAAAGAGACAGCACACCGCAGTTTAGATGAATAAACAAAGTGTATTAACAACACAGGGCAGCCAATGTTTCGGTCCTCAGAGTGGCACCTTCCTCAGGCAAACTTCCACCTTTGCACAGCTGCAGGCTGGATGGCATTATAATCAATGTGCTATTTAAATCCTTGGTAGCATGCATTATTTTAAGCCCCCTGATGAAGCGAGGGTGAAACACGTGTTGGGGTGTTTGTTTTTCCCTGACTCCCCTGCGGATGGACCCCCAATTGGAAGATCTTTATCCTTTGGACATTTTACTATCACAGTGTGGCATGGATGGTCTCATGGATTATGGTAACTGATGTGAACTGTTAACCTTTGTTGATCCCATAATAACAGTCTCTTTTTGGTACTGTGCCTGGTTTGCCTTGATTATACCAACTGCATTTACGGTGTATGTATATAATATATGTATTTGACATCAGCATGTATTAGGCAATTTGGTGCATGTGTTATCTATGCTTGCTGTGTGGTTTTATATTTACTAGGGGTGAGGCCGGCCTTGTAGGTTCAAGGGGTTATTGTTAACCCCTTGTTCTACATATATTTTGTGCTTATATGCTTTTTTCCCTTGCCTTGGGTATTAGGGATCCATCAGTATCTTCATAGGGGATTTCCCCTGTCTGATACATACTGTATTCTATCACAGGAGGATGTCAGGGTTTGTTTTAATATTTTTTTGTATTTTATGATTGATTATTTGTGCTGTAAAATAATAATTTTCTTTGATATTTGTTCTGAGTATACTTGAGTGCTGAGTTGGAACACTTTTCTTTTTCTTTTCATTATTATATTACTTCTAGTCCCTAGCACCGTTAGTGGTTATTATATTACTAATTTAAGTACTCATTATTTGCTTAGTCTGTTGCAGGCAGTTTGTCTTGTTGTAATATATATATATATATATATATATATATATATATATATATATATATATACATACATACATACATACATACATATATATATATATATATATGTATATATATATATATATATATATATATATTAAAGTGACAGAAAATATAGACAGCGCCCTTCACACACTATACCTAAATTGCTGCAGCCCTGATAGATGTGGCAAGAAATTGCACCAGGCAAATATGCCCAATAAACAGTGGTGTGAAAATAACTAAATGTATTATGGCAGGAAAAACTAAAAGTGACTATTGGATAAAAACACAAAAGCAAAAAAGAAGTGTGCATAACATATAAAAATAAAAAAATAAAAAAAAGCAATAAAAAAGATATTGCCAATTGATGTGGGTAAAAATGACACTGAGTGTCACTGGGACTTTACTAAAAAATGCAAATATAAAAAATGAGTTCATGTGATAGGCAATGAAAAATTCAATACACGATTATGAACCTATAAATGCAGTGAATATTAAAAATACTTAAGTCCACATGTGTCCATGATAAGTTGATTTGCAAAAGGTCCAGGCTGCTTATTCTTGGGCTCACCGAACTCCCACAGTACCTATTAGAGAAAAAGAGAAAAGAAGCGCCCGATCCTTGTGTAAAATCAGATGAACAAAGTTTTAATATCTCATGGACAAGACAAATGCACACTTACAATTTGTCTGATAAAATAAAGCATGTTATGGGACCTGCCCATGCACCAACTGAGGACTCCTCGGTCTCTTCTTTGTGTGTGAGTGTCAGTATTGGCTCCAAAAAGGATGTTGCTGTCAGCTGCTGTCTCCAGGGGAGTAATCCTTAGTGTTTGTGAGCACTCAATCTCCACATGCAGCTGCCATTTAGCCTTTCTTCTCACACTTGAAACCGGAAAAAAATCTTCAGGCAAGTCCTTGCCTCCTCACGCTGGTGCTGAGAGCTGCCCTGTCACTGTAGGCTCACTGCCAGATATCCCTACGCGTTTCTTCCGACTCTGCTCTTCCCCTGATGAAATCCGCAGAGTCGGAAGAAACGCGTAGGGATATCTGGCAGTGAGCCTACAGTGACAGGGCAGCTCTCAGCACCAGCGTGAGGAGGCAAGGACTTGCCTGAAGATTTTTTTCCGGTTTCAAGTGTGAGAAGAAAGGCTAAATGGCAGCTGCATGTGGAGATTGAGTGCTCACAAACACTAAGGATTACTCCCCTGGAGACAGCAGATGACAGCAACATCCTTTTTGGAGCCAATACTGACACTCACACACAAAGAAGAGACCGAGGAGTCCTCAGTTGGTGCATGGGCAGGTCCCATAACATGCTTTATTTTATCAGACAAATTGTAAGTGTGCATTTGTCTTGTCCATGAGATATTAAACTTTGTTCATCTGATTTTACACAAGGATCGGGCGCTTCTTTTCTCTTTTTCTCTAATATATATATATATATATATATATATATATATATATATATATACAGTGTTCGACAAATCCAGTTGGCAGGTCGCACCTGGCGAGTGGATATTGCGGGCTGGCGACTTATAATTCCCCTGTACAGAAGAAGGGAGAGGAAAAAAATCCCCCTGCCTGTTTGGCTCGCGCTCGCTGCTAGGACTTTTTTTTTTGTTCGCATGCAGGCAGGCCCGCCCTGCCTGCATCTACAGAGAGGTAAGTACTGAATCTTGCCCTCTCAGGCTTAACCCCCCTCTTCCTCTGTGTGTGCATTTGTTTATTTATATTCTGCCCCTCTGGCAGGTGTCCCCCCTTCGGTCTCCTTGGTTTCCCACCCGGAGTGGGAGAAGGTAGCCCCCCACCCAGTCAGTCAGTCACCCAGTCATGTCACTCGCTCACCCCCTCTCTCTGTCTCCCCCTCTGTCTCCCCTCTCTCTCTGTCTCCCCTGTCTCTCTCTGTCTCCCCTCTTTCTCTCACCCTCTCACCCTCTGTGTCTCACCCTCTGTGTCTCACTCTCTATCTGTCTCACACTCTCTCTCTCTCTCTGTCTCTCACCCACACTCTCTCTCTGTCTCTCACCCACATTCTCTGTCTGTCTCTCACCCACACTCTCTCTGTCTCACACTCTTGATATTTTATTTACCCTGTATATCTTAACTGCCCTATACCTACACCAAAATAACCTATACTGCTTTCTTCCAGATCTGACTCTCGAGCTTCACACAGGAGACATCGGAATCCCCCCTAACCCAGAAGACATGTAGGGAACACCTCCCCTCCAAAATATAGCATTGCGGGAATGAAGGGACTGCGGATCAGGTAAGATCCCAGGTGGGATTGCTGCTTTAGATATTGTGAAGCGGGGGCATCCAGACACTGGTCAAGGGGTTCAGGAAACTAGTCATTCACATCTGGCTTTTTTTTCTAGATCCGACATTTATACACACACACGTAACAAGGACTAATTGTTGTAAAATGTAATACAATAAATAAACTTGTCAAAAACTAATGTTGTTCTTACTAGGAATTTATTCAATTTATATATTTTATTCACGCGGGCGGGACTAGGTGGCGAGTAGATTTTTTGGTTCGGCGAGTAGATTTTTGGGTGATTTGTCAAGCACTGTATATATATCTTCTATTTACTGACACACATATAACAATAATATAAGGGTAATTTGCAATACACCCACAACCCTGAGTGAGTCCCCCAAAGTGTTGAGGGTGCCCTGCGCACCTGTACCCCGGTGTCCACATGAGCAAGCCCACCCAAACTGTGAGGCAACGCTACCCCCCTGTGATGTGAACCGTTGGTGCACTTGTGATACCTGCTTGGGTACTCCAGTACACCAGGGGTAGCTTGCAGACTAGCTGAGACAGGTCCACACAGTGGGGCCTGTGACAGCAATCCCCTCTCACCTAAGATTCGGGCCTCCATGCGGTGCAAGCTCCAGCTGGAGTGTCTCACACAATGGTGGCGATTCACTAAGCAGTGAGCTTTTGCGCGCGAGTGTGCATTTTGTGATCGTACTTAAAAAAGGAAGCCATATGCGGGATTCACTAACAAGTGAAGGGCATTTTGTTAAGTCCAACCTGTTTTTCTTTTCCCCCTACTATCGTGTTGTGAATTCTACAGCATGATAGCTGATAGATAAAATAGCACAATGTAAAACCTGCATGGAGATTCTGCGTCTCCATGCAAGGCTCTTACAGGCGATCATACAGTATAAATATACATTTTAATACTAGTTTACATATGCAGGGGGTTTCCTGAGCTGAACCGCATTGGTTGCAGCCTTGGGTCCCCCTACTTCATGCGATACAGGCCCCGTTAGAAATCTAGAACGTGAAGACTTTTATATAAGCTATATATATATATATAGCTTATAGGTGCTACGCTTCAGTGGCTACATATCTCCTGCAAAATAAATTATTTATAGTTTATGTGTAACCCCTTTATTTTTAGCTCTCAAACTTATAACTATAGCTGCGGCTGGGACCAGAGTCCCTGTTCACCGTAGGCCACGTGTGGCCCAGTAAATTATGAGGTCGCAGGAAGAATACAGACACTGTATGGGCAATACAACCAGTTTACTTATATATCTTACTGACTCTGGTACTTTGTGATCCTCAGATGAGGATCATTACACTGTAATCTGCTTACTACATAATTGTTGCATGGATGTGAATCAGTTTCAGTACTGTAGTAGCCACCCAATCCTGGGTATGTTGGCTTGTGATGGTGCCGGCACATGTGGGAGCTCATTGTGCACTGAACCTGTTCCAGACCTGTTCCTTGAAAATGGTGCTTCGGTATCACTGTGCTTTTATAGCCGTTGAGGGTCCCCTCCTGCAGGACTTGGTCTTTCACTCCACAACTGTAACTGTAGCCATCTGGAACTGTAACTCTCTCTCCAGCTGCCATGTGCACATTCTGCAGACCTCGCCTGGACCTGATAGCACTCAGGTCTGCACAGATCTGATTCAACATGGCCACCCCCCCTTCCTCATGGCTCCTCTCCCTTATAGTCCTTACACTTCTGTTATTATTGACTGCAATCATGTCCATCACAGTCACATGTTCAGAGCACATTGGAGAGAAACCTGCCAGGGAGCAGTGTGAAAGTGTATGAGCTCATCCCACAGGGGGTTATATACAGTATGTATCAAGTAGAGTACCTGAACAACGTGTTAAAGACGGCTAGTACCTGAAAATCCACAACGAGTATTCTCTTGCCATTTAAAAGCTCTGATATTTCACGGCTCATAATGTGACGTTACCTAAAACAACGCCGAATGTTATTTTCCCTCTGTTTAGCACAAAGCAATTACAAGGAAAAACTATGGGTGGAATTTACCATAGGCCTAACGTCACGTTATTGTAATGTAACTATGCGTTCGCTTTCAATAATGGGATGTTTGTGGATCCGGCCCACAGATATTATAAATCAGAAATTACTGCTCTTAACAAATTTCATTGCCTGGTTTGGGGCTTATTGGACTTCTTCAATACAGTGTGATAGTGTTGTTTTATTGAATAAGTCCCTATAAGTCGTGACTGGTTACGCTGCATATGCTTCACCATTCGATCTTTCTAGAGCCACTGATCAGTAATCATTTTCACAACAGCTTTAAAACAAAATTTTGGATTGAAGCTGACCAGAAATATTTTGCAGTTTTCTTTACATTGATTATGTTTTAGACAAGCCCAAACCTTAACATGTGCAATGCATTATATATGTCTTATTTACTTTATATCCCAGATATCGTTTTATTTCATAACTGTATTCTTTTATTGTGCACCTAGTGTTCTGTGACGTGTGGAAAAGGCATGCAATCTAGAGTGATTCAATGCATGCACAAGATTACTGGAAGGCATGGACATGAATGCTTTTCGTCTGAAAAACCAGCAGCATATAGACCATGTCATCTACAAGCATGTAATGAGAAAATAAATGTTAATACAATAACTTCACCACGACTTGGTAAGGGAAAAAAATACTTTTACTAAATACTGTTAATGCATTGAATGTCTTTTACTGTATGCCCAGCAAATATCCTTACTATGAATGGTTAGACAGCAAGGCACATTTATGAAGTGATTTATAACTTTTGACTGCAATTAGTAAGATGAAAGCATCTTTTCAGTGGGCATTCAGGCCATGTAAATATTTCCCTACATACTGTAGGTAGAGCACGTACGTTTTCAACATAAACCCTTGTCTGCTATTCTATAGTATACTAAAAGGCATCTGCTGTTACCATTTATTTCCATACATACACACTGTTTAACTTCCAATACATAATGCCAGTGCCCACACCCATAATGTTGCCAGCTATATTTCTTTAAGAGGACAAGAAAGGACTATCAGTATGCAGATAACAGTAGCACTTGATAATTATTTTTATAAACCATTGAGCACATTTGATATACATATTAGATTGACTTTTGTCACAGATGGAATAAACCTGTTAAAACAGCTCTTTTAAACCTTTATTTAAAACACGGGTTTTGTCTTTAAGACAGTATTTACATTACATATGTAATACTATAGGTGATTAATGTTTAATGAAACCTCACTCCTATGTAGTAGTAAGATTTTATTTCTAGCATTCCTGGAAGTTAGAATAGCTCAGCTTCATTAAACACTTCTCTTTACCAGGAATCGCGTACATGAAGCAGCCAATAATAGTTTCACTGATCATGTTCCGGAAGATGTACACTAGCTCAGTGGTAATGTCACTGCCTTTGTAATGGGTAACCCTGGTTTGAATCCCTGTGTTTGCTCTCCTTGTGACCTTGGGCAATTCACTTTCCCTTCCTGTGCTTCAGGCACTAAAATTGTGCTACAGGTCAGGGACTTACTATGCCTGCAAAATTAGATGTACAGTGCTACTACAGCACATACACTCTTACTGACATTAAAATATAGTTATACAGCAGGATACTATTGTACAATAAGTGTAGCAACAATAATATGTCATCTTCATATCCCTATTGTCGTCAAATGACCTTGTTTACCTCCTTAATAAGAAACCAGATGAATGAAATTTAGATTCACCTACTTTGTACAGAAGTTATATTGTCCTGTTGCTAAATGACTTTAGTCAGCCTCATAACTTATTTTTGATTAGTAGGTTATAACATTATTCAAAATGCAATGTTCGTTAAACACCTTAAAAATAACATTACCTATCACTGAAAGACCGAAAAATTATTATACTGCATAATAAATCTAGAACAGACATGAGGTTTATTGGGTTGCCTCTGTAAAATGTGCAAGCCCGCTGACTGTTGTTTTAAAGGTCAACTTCTTATTACTGTATATGAAGTTAATAAAATGAACATTCATTTTATTAGACCAAAGTGACTGCTTAACCATGAAAGTTGAAATATGTGCACTACACCATCAAAATGTATTGAGCTAATGAACATACACAAAGAGAGATCCATTATAATTATTACATTTTTCTTTTTCCGATTTCGCTTACACTGAGTAAAAAATATAAATGAACCTCTTCACTTATGAAAAAGTAAAGTTTATATACTGGATTATCTCTAAATGTAATTGATAATACAATTGTCCTTACTTTTATGCATTTGAAAATATACAAAATGTTACTTTAATACAGCATTCTTAATATACACTAAATCAGAATTACAGTATGTAAATATATCAGGACATGGAAAGAAATTAGAAACACAAAATAGTGCAATATTGTCAACCTAACAAATGATTTCAGTGTTGAAAGTTCTATAAAATTTGCACTCATGTGAATAACGTGAAATGAAAGCGTTGTGGTTATTAGAAGTTACCAACTTTTGTCTCCAGATAGGTACTCCAGATCCATAGAGAGGGGGGGGAAATCCATATACAAAAAAGGAAAGCAAAAATAGTATACTACTGTTTTTAATATTAAAAACACAAAGTATTCCACTTACATAAGTGCCTTTGTTTGTGAGCATTCAGACCAGGGGATTAGCCCCTGAGGAAGACTTTGTAGTGGAAACGCGCGGTGGGTGAATCACTGATTACTAAGAAGCCCTTGTTGATGACATCCAGAGTGGAAGACAACTTCATTCAGCCCAGTGCATGCTGTGACGGCCAGATGCTGTTGCTGTGAACATCTTTGTCTGACCATATGACCCAGGGTGGTCAGAATGCTCACAAACAAAGGCATTTATGTAAGTGGAATACTTTGTGTTTTTAATATTAAAAACAGTACTATACTATTTTTGCTTTCCCTTTTTTGTATATGGATTTCCCCCCCTCTCTATGGATCTGGAGTACCTATCTGGCGACAAAAGTTGGTAACTTCTAATAACCACAACGCTTTCATTTCACGTTATACACGTGAGTGCAAATTTTGTAGAACTTTCAACACTGAAATCATTTGTTGGGGTTTACAATATTGCACTATTTTGTGTTTCTAATTTCTTCCCATGTCCTGATGTGATTTGCGCACCTGTTTCTCCTTCGTTTGCTGATTGAATTTGGTTTGAATTCTACGTCGGGAGCTGCACTCATTAAGGATAGTATACCATATGTGTTATTTGATTTATTAGTAATTTTATTTGCGCTTATTTTTCATTTCACCAGTGTGTAAATATACCTGTTAATTTGTCTTTTTGTACAGCTGCTCTAACCTTCAAATGTCTACAGGACCAGTGGCCAGTATATTGCAAAGTTATACGTGAGAAAAACCTCTGCCAGGACATGAGATGGTACCAGCGCTGCTGTGAAACATGCAGGGACTTTTATGCTCAAAAAATGCAACATAGGAGTTGACCATTGTTTGGGTGGTTGGCGCTAAGCTCTATACTCCGTATATTTAAAAAACACACAAACTCTAGCATATTTACAACAACTAGAATATTTTCACATTTCATATAATTTAACCAATATAATTTATTTTTTAGTTTTCGGCATCACAGTTGCTATGTACACAGTGTTTTCTCTTGTTTAGCCTACTTTGTTTTTTTTAGTCAGGAGCATCTTTCTACCTTCATTGCCAACAATGAATGATGTAATTTACATGAAAATCCAGTCCACATCTACAGTTGCGAGAAAGAGTTTGTGAACCGCAATGATAATTACGGAAATTCCACAGTTTTTACATGATAACCTTCTTGAATCAAAACCAGTCTTTTCTTAAATATCCCATAGGGTTTAGATTAACCAAGTTCTATGCCTTTTGAAAGAAAAATTATGTATGAATGAGACAAACAATTAGTATTTAATAGTCAGGGTATGTGCAAAAGTAACAACAAGAAAGAAAAAAGTGAGAAGCGCAGACAATGGGGGTTGTGATTAAACTAGAATTCTTCATTAAATAAACTAGTCCTAGGAAAACCCCTCTAGGACAACAATGTGAAATCAATACATAAATAGTAATTTAAAAGTAGTGCTGATGGAATGGATAAGCGGTACCAGTTTGTCAGTCTCCAGGGGATTGAAAACGGCAATTACCCGATAGACAGTCTTGGTCCTTTGGATGGTGCACTGCCCGGGCAGGTAATGGTGAAGAGGGGTACCCCAGGGTTGAGACAGTGTTGGAATAGCTCACCCTTTAAATACTGCAGATCCTTGGCGGTCCTGCTGTCCCTCAATTCACGGAAACCGCTCCGGTACACACAGCATGGATGTGCTGTTACTCGCGATACCACGCAGCCCTCCGGGTGTCCGGGTCTGATGTCACTTCCGGCTGTGACGCACAGACCCTTCCCGGTAGTCTCTGGGCTCCGTCCTTCAGCGCTCCACCTCCTGATGGTACAGTGACCACACAGACAGCGCAGCAAGTGGTATTAACCGCTTCCTTCAAACGCACTGTTTAGCCAGCAAACACTCTATGTGCAAAAGTAAGCGAAACCCTGGTTTGATCTAAATGAAAGGGGATAATTAGTATCAGGCGTTTAAATAATTAGGTAGATCTTCATGTGTTAGTTTGGGATGCCCCACCCTCTATAAAGATTATACATTTTTTGAGGTGGTCTCCACAATACAGGTGTATGGAAATACGTCATGCCACGATCAATAGAACTCTATGATGCTCATCAGTCTAGAAAGTGTTACATACCCATTTCTAAGGATTTGGGGCTCCACCAATCCACTGTCAGGCAGATATTTTACAAATACAGAAAGTTCAAGACCAATCACTCTACCCAGGAGCAGTCGTACTATCAACATCTCTCCAAGAAAAATCGTCAAATCATCCAGAAAGTCACAAAGAACCTCAGAGTAACATCCATGGACCTGCAAGCCATCTTATCTTGGCTAATATGAGTCTTCGTGACTCAACTTTAAGAAAAAGACTGAACAAGAATAGAGTTTATAGAAGAATAGCCAGGAGGAAACCACTGCTCCCTAAAAAGAACATTGATGCCATCTGAACCTATAACCTAAAATGTTGTGGCAGGACCTGAAGCGAGCTGTCCATGCAAGGAAGCCCTCAAAATGTCACTGAGTTGAAGCAGTTATGTAAGGAAGAATGGGCCCAAATTACTCAAAACCAATATGAGACTGATCAGCAGTTACAGGAAGCCCTTAGTTGAAGTCATTACTGCTCAAGGGGGTGCCACAGGTACTGAATCTAAAAGTTCCTATTCTTTTTCACACATGGATATTGAATGTTGAATCAGTATCATGTTTTTTTGGCATTTATTTGATCAGGTTATCTTTATCTATTATTAGGACTTAGATTAAGATCTAATAACATTTTAGGTTTGAAATGTGTGAAAATCCTAAGTGGTTCACAAACTTTTTCTCGTCACTGTGTATATTTAGGCTTAATCGCTACTGGCCAGTATGATAAATCGGCTGGATTGAATAATTGTTTAAGAAAGAGATAGAAGGTGGGGATGCTGCACAGAACTCCTCGGAATGTATAATATTACAATGTCATTTTTCAGAAAGAGGGTCTCTGACTTTTTAGGGTATAATCAACAAATAATAACAAAGCTGGTATAGCTAATTATTACCATCACAAAATGGGCTTTCTCATCAACCTATTTCTAAATCTATATGTAAAGATACTCAATTGAGATGTATAATAGAGGCATTATATAAAGCAGATGGTGTAGCTCATAAAAGATTAACTATTCAGTCCTTCATATCTGTTAACTTCCAAGAATAATATCTGTGTCAATTCAATATACTGGTATACGTTTCTCAAGCAGGGTAGAAGCATTTAAAGCAGCGGCGGTCAACTCCAATCTTCAAGGGTCACCATCAGGTGAGGTTTTCAGGATATCCCTGCTTTAGCACATGTGGCTCAATCAGTGGCTCAGTCATTCACTGAGCCACTGATTGCATTACCTGTGCTGAAGCAGGGACATCCTGAAAATCTGACCAGTTGGTGGCTCTTGAGGACTGGAGTTGGCCACCCCTGGTTTAAAGTATAATACATGAGAAATTGTGGGAAATTATGCAGAAAAGTAGGAATCTACACATATAATGATTTGTGTCAAATAGTTCTTGCTAACTCTTGTTACGCCATAAAACTACTCCCACTGATGAAAATAATGATACCAAAGAGCGAGTACATACTGCACTGTTATGTCTTATTTTAAAACAGTAAAGTATAAAATATGCACTGTACTGTACAGTAGGGAGAACAGGACACGAAACGGCAGTGCACAACCGAAGAAAACTCAACCAGGCCAGGTAACAGCAGTTAAAACTTCTATTTATTGGTACAAAATAATTAAAAAAACACTCTAATGTGTTTCACACAGGAGGTGCTTTATCAAAGAGACTATGAGAGTACTGTACTGTGGCTTTTGAGGCCTGGGATAGCAGAATGTCCTGGTCACATGCTAAGGTGCTAAGCCAGAAAGTAATTGTTGATTTCTGGTGGGTTTTTTTTATCTTCTAAGCTAAAATAAAGGTAATTAAAATAATGGATACATTTACAAAGTTTGTACCATAGAACTGATCTTAAGTCTTTCTCCAACTATTAGTTGCTATCTTAGCCTTTTTTTCTCTGTACCATCTTGAAAGCTCACTTCAGAAAAGCTTTTACTTTTCTGCTTCAATCCATACTTACCGTATACATCAGCAACAGCCTTACTCAGTTTTCATTCCCTTGGTTCTGTGAACAGTAGTTCAGTCCTATTTATAACTAGGCATCACAGCAACCTAAGTTAATAGTTACCCTTGTGGTTAAAGGGCAGGATTTTCTATAGATCTTTGTGCATCCCAACCAAGAGGTAGATCCTCAGAGCGCCAGTAATTTTGACCAAATAACGTAATGTTCTCCAAATAATGAACAGACATTTGTTTCTGTGCTTATTAACGGGGAAAGATAATGAGCAGCAAAAACAACATCTGTTCTTCAAAGTAGCAGCACTATTAACTGAGATGATCATGTCTCAGATATACGTTCTCTAATACACTGCACATGCGCATTAGTCAAACTGTAAGGTGCGTTATTTAAGCAGCGCTGCTAACTGAGATTTTTCTGTACGATACCAAAAGCTAATGCAAATCTTGTTCTAATATTGAGAATTGTATCATTTTTACAATGATTTTTTTCATTTACTTATACTGTATGGTATACCATGTAATAACGACTGTATAAAGTATGGGTGTACAATAATGTATATCCATACCTCAACAATATAAATTAATATATAATTTTTTTATTAATGTGCAATTAAAATAAATGAAGGAAGCGCATCCTTCATTTATTTTAATTGTACATTAAACTAAATAAAGTAGCGGTTCTTTTCAAACCTCAATCCTAGCCCCAGGAAATGAAAGCCTGGACATATTTTTGGTGAAGTATACTTTAATAATTCTCTGAAGCTAAAGATGAGAACCACTGAACCAAGGGAGGGGGGAAAATGATACTGTTGATCAAAGGATGCAGAGTGGCTAGATTCTGACTCCTGATAATACCTGACTCAAGAGCAGAAGCAGACAGAGAGGGGACATTTTCTGTTTCAAGTGCGCCAAGTAGAGAGGTCAGTTACATGATTTTTTAAATCATGTTTTTTTTCCTTCCCCAACTGCTATCTACTCAGGACAGTAAGGTGGGTCTCACATCAACTTGAATACAAGATCAAATAAACACTGTAAATGTTTACACTGAATCACTGTTGCACTGTTAAATAGTAAACACAATTATTTGAGATCATGGCTGGGCAGTTATTTCACTGTATTTGACCCCGTTTATTTGAAAAGAAGTAAAATAAACATGCCATTAGCTTTAAATGTTAACATTGAAACAGAATTTTCATAAATCTGCAGCAGTTTTT
This sequence comes from Ascaphus truei, assembly GCF_040206685.1. NCBI lineage: Eukaryota > Metazoa > Chordata > Amphibia > Anura > Ascaphidae > Ascaphus > Ascaphus truei. The sequence goes on along the minus strand of NC_134483.1, from coordinate 199,691,429 downwards.
TTCTTCTGTTCATTTCTTCTTGCCGTTATTTCTTTTTGTCTTTTTTTGTGAATTTTTAAGTAAACTTCTCTGTAAACTAATTACCATTTTGTGAAACTTTTGGGGATGTGTAAAGATTTTCTTTATGAGTTCAGATGTTGTACTAGATACATTTTTACATTTTCAATTAGAAAAACAAATTTCATTTTTGTGAATTGTATGATTTGAGATATATATTAAATACCTAAGAAACAACTTGTGCCCAATGTATTTTTCCCCCTTTCATAGCATTAATTATGTTTACTGCACTAACACCGTATATTACCATTAATTATAGACTAAAGCAGTAAAATTCCGGGCATTATTGAAAACCCTGCTCTCTGATTGGTTAAAATTCCGGGCATTATCCAATCAGTAATGCCCGGAATTTTAGCAGCTTGCAAAGTGCAGTTTTCAATGTGTTTATTTCCAGCCAATCAGCTTTCAGAACAGCTGAGACAGGGCAGGGGATTGGTTACACTGAAGTAACAGCTCTGAGACAGGGCAGGGGATTGGTCAGTAAATATCAGCCACGGGTTGACTCCTCCCCCCTCCCAAGTTGACTGAGATTTTCTGAGCAGATTCAGTTGAATTGGGGGGGGGGGGGGGAGTCTGCAAAGAAGTAGGTGGCTGTCTGCAGTTTCTTTGTGGCTGCAGTTTGTGTGTGATTGTGTCAGTAGCAGTGTGTGTGTGTGCTGTTCTGTTGTATATCTGTGTAGAGGTGCTGTGTGTGTGTATAGAGTTCCAGTGTGTGTGTGTGTGTGTGTGTGTGTGTGTGTGTGTGTGTGTGTGTGTGTGTGTGTGTGTGTGTGTGTGTGTGTGTGTGTGTGTGTGTGTGTGTGTGTGTGTGTGTGTGTGTGTGTAGAGGTGCTGTGTATAGAGGTGCAATGATGTGTGTGTGTGTGTATATGTTGTGTGTGTAGAGGTGCTGTGTTGTGCTGTGTTGTGTGTAGAGGTGGGGGGGAAATGCAAAGTTTAGTAAGTGGCTGCATTTTTTATTGTGGCTGCACTGTGAGTGTGTGTGTTGTGCTGTTGTATGTGTAGCAGCAGTGTGTGTGTGTGTGTGTGTGTGTGTGTGTGTGTGTGTGTGTGTGTGTGTGTGTGTGTGTGTGTGTGTGTGTGTGTGTGTGTGTGTGTGTGTGTGTGTGTGTGTGTGTGTGTGTGTGTGTGTGTGTGTGTTGAGTGTGTGTGTGTGTTTTTATTTATTTATTTTAATAAAAAAATCTATTTAACTATTCAAAAGTGTCTATTATTTATGAGGTAAGCCTACATTTAGCTTATAATAGTAATAATCCCCTCAGAACAGGGCATTACTGGCCAATAATGCCCTGGCTGGGTTAAAGTCCCTCCGCTTCGCCTCTGGCCTTCAACTCTTCCAGCCAGGGCATTATTGGCCAGTAATGCCCTGTTCTGAGGGGATTATTACTTAAATACTGATGCAATACATGGATTGGGGGACTAACCACATGACCAACAAAGAAGTTGCACTATGACCATTATTGAAACACTTTGACTGGGATTTCCTGTATGGTGCTCTGGGGGTAACATGCACACAATGTGAGCTCTGTGAAACAAAATGCAAAAATAAATCAATTGCACACTCCAGAAATAAGTTTGTTAAACCTGTGGGAAGAAAGACATACTTACCTGCAAGAAACATGATTATTAATGGGCACATTTCTGAACTCAACCGGCGCCAATGTGCCACCGGAGCAGCAGAGAGCAGAGAGGTTGGTAAATAAACGTGGCGAGGCAGCAATGGTGTAGAGCCTCAACCCAGAAACTCGAGAGGGATAATCAGTGATGGTCTAGTGAAAGCAAAACTATGGAGCTATTTGCAGCAGAAACTCTGCATCTAAAAGTGATAATAAATGATGTCAAAGCATACCTTACATAGCTCAACACAAGAACAACATAAAATGCGTAGGAGAACCATTTGAAGACATATTGTAAAAGAAATTAAGAAACATATTGCACCCATCACAAGAAAACAACAAATGGCACTTAAAACTGGTTGATTTGGAAAACCTCTCCCTCCAGAGCAACTTATGACTGGTCGGTGCTCCTGAAGATATCGAAGGGGAAAAGCTCTTTCAATGTATATCCAAGCAGATCCTTCGCCACCCCCCTCCCCCCCTGCCCCATGTTGGGTCTAGAGCTTTTCTCACCTACCATTGAAATTGAACGGGCCCACATAATAAGCCCGCCATGAGAAGTAAGCGAGTCCAAGTGGGAGGGAAGGGGGTGTTATATTTAGATGCCTAAACTACAGAGACAGAATGTTGAAGTGTAGATATAAATGCAACCAATGAAACAGAATGGAGGGAAGATTCTGATGTTTCAGGACTTTTCTGTAGAGCTGATAAAGGGGCGAAACGAGTTTGCATAAATCTGCACAAGCAAGGTCATACATTTGCACTCCTGTTCCCTACAAAGCTAGGATAATTAACAGCGAGGGTCATGAGGAACTATCTTCACCAAAAGAGGCAGAGTATTATCTGAGAATATTAACAAAGAAGAGACCGAACAACCGCCTCAGCCAAATCAAAGCACCAGAATCTCCTGGAGAGGGCCTAAGATAAGGAGTGAGTTGATATGACACATAAAAGGAGTTGACTGACTGAGATATTGTAGGAGATCTGCGCAGAGGGTAACACACCGGAGACGGTTTGAGGAGAAAATAAATGTAGGCCTTGTTAGCCAGCAGCTTTAAAACTGAAAACAGCTTTATACTGTACCAGCAAACAAATTAGAACATTAAAGAACAACCAGGCCTAACCCCATTTGGGGACTGACTAACATTTCAGCAGTTCCTTTATGAGAGCTGGAAGGCTTGCCTCTTGCCAACCTTTGACACAGTCCAAAGAGAAATACCTATAGGCAGGGTGCTCTCCACGTCAGTCCAGGATTTGTGTTGGTGTCTGTGGGGTGCTCCCTCAGGCAGATTCCAGGGACTGATACTGCCTGGAACAGAGTCTCTCTTCCCCTGGGATCTCTCTGGCAGCACAGACTCTCCCTGTGCTAGAGATTCCAGACAGTCTGTCTAGCAGGCTTTTAAGCCTGCTTGATGAGAGAGGTGTTTACTGGTCAATTAACTCCTGCTGAAATTAAATCAAGTCCCTGCTGGACTCATCAACAAAAGACAGACCCTATTACAGATATATTAATATGCATACTGTATCTTTAACGAGTTGATTTAATATAATTTGAATCCTCCTGTTGGGAGGATGAAGTTTAGGGGGGGAGAGGGAGAAAACGTTAAAGGGAAAAGTTTAAAATTATATGGAAATGGAAATCAATCTGGTTATCTACAGTATCTACGGATATGGTTTACGATTCCATAGTGAGGAGCTAAGTCAGAGGAGCCAATAGTATTAAGCTACTGCATATATATACAAATTCTAAGATGTGACAACAAGAAATACAGAAGTCTAACATTCCAAGATGACAGACTTTACCTGAAAAATTACAGGTATGTGCTATAAATGTTGTATGTTTTTCTTTTCCATGTACTGTATGTGTTTTTTTTTTTTTTATGCTTTTGCGGTTTAAGGTTTGTGTTAAAGGCAAAGAGGCCTATTTAGGTGGCTTTGATAAGTGACTTAATGATTGTAAAGTGTACTTTACAAGCGATGTTGCCTATAACCTATTCAGAAAGCTGTGATAACATGTCAAAATTGCTCGTAAACTGCTTTTTTAGAATCATTATCACTCTTGTGCTGACAAGCCCTACGGTAGCACAAAAAGTAACAAAACTTTTTTGACCAGTAACTGCTATTCAGAAAGCTCAGAGATGAAAATCGCATCTTAAACATGCCTATTTTGCTTCCGCACCGAAAGGGTGACGAGATATTGTAGGTTTTGTGTTTTGCATCTGATGGAGTTTAATTTATTTTTGCTAAATAGGATTGCAGCTAGGGGTCTCCAGAGCTGAACCGCATTAATATCGGCTCCCTGCTTCAACCCTATGTTATTACAATGAAAATAAAATCAGGGCGATCGCCTGTAAGAGCTGTGCAGAAAGATGCAGCTTCTCTCTGCGCAGCTCTTCCAGACTGCTGGAGTGAAATCTAATGAAGTTAATTTAGCTCATAAAGCAACTACAAACTTGTGTCTCATGTCAATTTTGTAACAAACGGTATCTAATATGCAATATATCTTACGGAATACCGCTTTTACACAAATTTCATACCATACGGTAGGAACATGTCAACACACAGATACCCAGCAAGCTCTAAAAAAAAAAAAAAAAATGACCACATTATATATATATATATATATATATATATATATATATATATATATTACACACAAGTATCAATTGGAGTGCTACTGGGCGTGGCTAAATGTATATAACAAATAACAAAGAAGCCCAAAGCTACATCCAATATGACATAAATATACATTGAAATACCTATATATATCTTGAAAAAAGGGTCATTTAGTTAAACCCTTTGGCCAAAGCATTTTAAGCCAGTGAGCCACTTCAAGGCATGACCAAATATTGCAGGTCCTAACACTAACTGATTTAAAATTCTTATTTACCTCTATAGTTAGAGGAAGAATGGTCGCATTGGATCTGTCACAACCAGCAGCATGTCAAAGAAAGAATTGGGTTAAATTTCCAGAAATTAATTTACCATCCCAGGGGTTGAGATGGAGGTCATGCAACCTTGGTCAATGAGTTTCTATCTTAATTCAAATACCTTCCACAAAAACTTGAAGGATTAGCTAGAAAATGTGTGTAGGAGATATGCAATAGTTTTGGAGAAAATCAATGAAGACTTTTATTTTGCCAAAATGCCACAAACAATAAAAAAAAAAAACTCATGATTTTCCTCAACCCAGATGCAGCAAAAACAGGGTAGCATAAAAGGATCTTACATTGAGCATAAGGGAGCAACAAAAACAATCATTCCAAGCTCCTATCTGGAGTGCTGATTATTAAGGTTAGTCCCTAACTATTGGTTGGAGGGCTAAGCCCCTTGTCAACTATAACAACCAAAGTCAGTGGCAGATAAGTTTACATTCTGGCTCTCGGCTTCCTCCTTGCTGGGGTAGGGGTGAAAAGTCCCAGTGCAGCATGATCTCTCTACAGCAATCCCGGGTCCGATCCTTCAAAGGATCAGAGAGCCCTCCATCTGCTGTGATCAAGGCTTTTAAACCCTGCTAACGAGCCAGGTGAAAGCTGGTTAATAACCTCAGCCCATTCTCAGCCTGAGATTATCATGATCCCTGTTAGACACAGTAGGTATAACTACAATATGTTTTCACTGCAAAACTATTAAACGGAAACCACCCTGTCACAATGCACTGTTCACTACCCGTGAAAAAAAGGAATAAAACACATCAGGGATCTTATAGATGACAAACAACAAAAAGTTATAACCTTTGAACAATTGAAAACAAGATAAAAGTGACTGAATAACCATATGTATATGTTTTTTCAAGTAAAGCATTATATAAATGATTTGATAAAAAAAAGAATGCACATTTCTGGTTGAAAGGTGAGATGAAAGAGACGCTTGATTTACCAATGGTTTACAAAATGAAGTGTAAAATGTTTTACGCTCCCATAGTAACAAATCCCACAGCACAGAAGTGGAATAAATAAGTTAAAGCCTGGGCAAGAGATTTTCCAGAAATCATCCCACACGAGACCCTTATGTGAAATTGTGAAACAAAATGTAAGCAATTATGCCCAGCCTCATTACATGAGGAATATCTTTAAATGCTAAATAGGGCGTACTGTACATAGCCTCATGGCAAAAGGCAATGTAGGATTATGGATGAAAAAGGGAATTGTCCCACATGTACAATCAGAAAGGCAGATTTCATACATTGTATGTGGACATGTGGGAAATAATAGCAAATGTTGGGGATAAAACTATAAATTATATAAATGGTGTAATGAAGCATAGTATAACAAAAAACGTTAAAAACTAATTATTCAGATACTTTGAGGGTTAGGAAAAAACACCCCTAGTAGTAGTTATTATAATACGGTAATAATAATATAATAATAATACATACTAAGATAAAGGACAAAAAAGAACCCACCTTAAATAGGAGAGCTGAAGTTGGAAATTCTCACCATCATATACTATGATAGAAGGAAAGCATTCTCTGATCTGGAAAGACGTGCCAGGAGGTTCTTTTATAAATGGGGAAAAAACTAAGAACATTAAGAACATTGAATATTTACGGGTGTGAAGAAACAGGGGTAATGATTTAATTTTAAAAATGGGGTAAAGAGTTACTAGAGTTGATGATTATGTGAGTCTTTGAAGCTCTAAGAAGGGTTCTCGGGAGAGAAGCCCTAACCTTAAAACTAAACTAAAATGCCAGTGATGTTGTACTACAGTATATTATATTATAAAATAAGAGAAAACCGGCAATGTTTTTGTTATTCTTAATTGTATTATTTGGGGTATTTTCTATAGATTTTCAGTTAATACAAATGTATTGTAGTTTAATGCAGCGGTGCGTAAACTGGGGGGGGAGGGCCTCTTTGGGGGGGCGCAAGATTATGTAGGGGGGGCGCAGGCTGCATACGGGGAAACCTGGGGGTGGGCAAAGCTGTGCGGGTGTAGGGGTGAGTTGTGTGTATGTGTGGGCGGGGGTGTGTGTAGGGGGGATTGAGTGTATGTGTGTGGGAGGGTTGAGTGTGTGAGGGGTTGTTTGTGTGTGTGTGTGGAGGGGGGTTGAGTGTGTGTGTGTGTGTGGGGGGGGGGGGAGAGTTGAGTGTGTGTGTGTGGGGGGGGCGGGTTGTGTGTGTGTGTGTGTGTGTGTGTGTGTGTGTGTGTGTGTGTGTGTGTGTGTGTGTGTGTGTGTGTGTGTGTGTGTGTGTGTGTGTGTGTGTGTGTGTGATTGAGTGTGTGTGTGGGGGGTTGAGTGTGTGTGGGGTTGAGTGTGTGGTGATTGATTGTGTGTGTTGTGTGTGTGTGTGTGTGTGGAGGGGGGGAGGGTGTTGTGATTGAATGCAGCAGTGCTCGAGCGGCCAACCAAACAGAATAGTGCAGGTGGTGGCCACGTGATTCGGAGGTACGGGGGAGGAGCACGCCCGAGCACTGTGATGTCAAACGCCCCTCCTTCCGGTGTCTGCCCTGCAATAGCGCTGTGCTTCCTGCTTCGCTGCGATCCTCTGCAAGTGAAAGGGTAGGCTGCCACTATATCAATCATACTATGAATGTACAGAAAATGAAAAAAAAAGTGAAAACACTTCCCCGCTCATGCTTGCAAAATTATGCAGGACACCCTGCGCTCATGCTTGGAGAGTTGGTGATGTCACCGCTTTCAGCGTCAGCGTGGACGCAGCCTAATTTTGCAAGAGCGAGCTATTGAAGTATGTAAGTATTTAGACTGCGCTTATAGTGCTGGCGACATCGCCTGAAAACAAATGCGTTGTTGCCGCCACGTGCGCTTATAGTAAGCGCGACGAGGCGACGCGATTGTTTGAAGCCCTCAATATTTGATTTTTATGTGACAGCCCCTGAACCAATCAATGGCCTGGTCGCCCGCGCCGCCACAAAGCGAAATACAACTTTCGCTAGCGGCGATGGGTGACATTATGCGTCTCCGTCGCGGGCACTATACTTGCGGCCTTAGACATATTTGTATTTACATTGTATACCGTTTAATAAAGGTTTTTTTTCCATGTGATTTTGATTACATCAGGCAGGGGGAGCCCGAGAAATTTCATGGATAAAAAGGGGGGTTTGGCATAAAAAGTTTGCTCACCCCTGTTTTAATGTATTGCATTGTATTGTGTTTGTATTTCAAATATATAAACAATATTGGAGGTACAAATATAACGTTTATCAGGGCTACACATGATTTGCACCAATACAATTGGAGAAATGATAAAACGTATGTCAAAACAAATGTGTCTTTGTGAAGACATGGAACTGTATACTGTTCCAAGATGTTATTGAGCTGTTTTTAGCTTCGTGTTTCTGTAATAGAAAATGTGAAAACAATAGAAAGAAGATATATAAAATAAAAAAAAGATGGATTGCAAGTTCCAGTAAATAAAAAAAAAGTGTTTCAATACTGTACATATATGGAACCCTACTGTACAGTACATGGCTAGTAAATATGACCCAATATGTATTCATGAATTTTTTTTTTTAATACATACTTATGATCTCTTGCATCTTAATATATAAAATCAAAGGTTGGTACTAAGCTGCGGTGAATGTGATTGGTCCGTGGCCAGCACGACTGTCATTGCCCAAGAGGTACGCCCCACTGTGACACACACCGCCCACACGACTGTCAATGGCCAAAACTTACACTGACATCACTGACACACACCTACTTCACTGTCACACACTTGCACTGACAGCATACCCCCAAAGAAGCATTGCAGAGTCATTGGTAAGTTCATCTCACTCTCACCCCTGTGTGTAGACACACACACACACACACACACACACACACACACACACACACACACACACACACACTTTACATATGCCCACTTTCCAATGGCCACTGTCATCCATCATACACACACAACACACACTTGACATTTTTATATATGCCCACATGCCCACTTTAACATTCCCCTTTTTGTATATAAACACTTTACATATGCCCACTTTCCAATGGCCACTTTGAAATGCACCACTTTGAAATGCACCACTTTCAAATTCCCCTGCACACACACACACACACTTTACATATGCCCACTTCCAATGGCCACTGTCATCCCATCATACACACACAACACACACTTGACATTTTTATATATGCCCACATGCCCACTTTAACATTCCCACTTTCCAATGGCCACTTTGAAATGCACCACTTTCAAATTCCCCTTCCTACATATTCATATGTCCACTTTAACATTCCCTTTTTTGTATATGAACACTTTACATATGCCCACTTTCCAATGGCCACTTTAAAATGCAGCACTTTCTAATTCCCCTTCCTACAATGCCACTTTCTCACTTTCTCCATCCTGTGTAAACACTTCAAATCATAACCGCCAGCTTTACCTACGCACTTACTGTCATCCCATCATACACACACAACACACACTTTACATATTTCTATATGCCCACATGGCCACTTTAACATTGCCCTTTTTGTATATGATACACACAGCACAGACTTTACATATTAATATGCCCACTTTCTCACTTTCTCCATCACTTTATCACTTTCTCCATCCTGTGTAAACACTTTAAATCATAACCGCCAAATCATAACCGCCAGCTTAACCTACGCACTTAATAATTTTTTATAAAATGGCCGTACCAGCAACTCACATGTGCGCTCCGCACATTACCTACGCACAACACCAACTGACATGTGATCCGCTCAACTACTACATTATTCTGTACTTCCCGCATTAAATCATCACCGCTACCGTTAAAATGCCTTTCAAATGCCCGCACAGCAACACTGGAACACTCTACCACTTCACTTTCTATCATAACCGCCACCTTTACCTACGCACTTAATTATTATATTGGTTGATAAAATGTCCGCAACAGCAAGTGACATGTGCGCTCCGCACATTACCTACGCACTTACCAATACTTTTATAAATGGCCGCTGGCCGCAACACCAAATCACATGTGCTCCGGTCAACTAATACAATATTCAGTACTTGCCGCATTCAATAATCAACGCTACCTTTACCTCAAATGCCCGCAACACCCTACTCACACTGGAACACTGTACCACTTCATGCCGCAACACCAACTCACATGTGCTCCGGTCAAGTAATAAAATATTCACTACATTACCTACATGCCGCAACACCAACTCACATGTGCTACGGTCAACTAACAAAATATTCACTACTTGCCGCATTCAATTATCACCGATACCTTTACCTAAAATGCCCGCAACACCCTACTCACATGTGCGCTCCGCACATTAGCTACATGTGCTCCGGTCAAATGGCCACTGGCCACAACACCAACTGACATGTGCTCCGGTCAAATAATAAACAACAACTGACATCTCCGTAATCCCGCACCACCATGTCGCTATGCGCTCCGCTTAACACGATACCTTTGTCTATAGGCTCAGGCACAAGACGCATGTGTCGCTCAATTAAAACTTTATTAACACAAACGCTCCGCTCCACTCCATTCAACTGTAAATGCACGCTGTACA
>NC_134483.1:199624793-199681074 GCF_040206685.1 Ascaphus truei | reverse complement strand
CCCACCACCCTTACTCTTACCACCCCCACCCCACCCACCCTTACTCTTACCACCCCCACCCCCCACCCTTACTCTAACCACCCCCCACCCCACCACCCTTACTCTTACCACCCCCACCCACCCCTTACTCTTACCACCCCCACCCACCCACCCTTACACTTACCACCCCCACCCACCCACCCTACTCTTACCACCCCACCCACCACCCTTACTCTTACCACCCCCACCCACCCACCCTTACTCTTACCACCCCCACCCACCCACCCTTACTCTTACCACCCCCCACCCATCCACCCTTACTCTTACCACCCCCACCCATCCACCCTTACTCTTACCACCCCACCCACCCACCCTTACTCTTACCACCCCCACACACCCCCCCTCTTACCTCCCCCACCCACCCCCCCTTACTCTTACCTCCCCCATTCACCCTTCCTCTTCCCTCCCACCCACCCTTAATCTTCAACCACCCCCACAACCACCCTTACTCTTCCCCCACCACCCCCACCCACCCTTACTCTTGACCCCCCCCACCCTTAGTCTTCACCCCCCCAACAAACAACCCTTATTCTTCCCCCCCCACCCAACACTCCTTCCTCTTCCCCCCCCCCCCCAACACACCCTTCCTCCCCCCCACCAACATCACACACCCTTCCTGTTCACACAAACTCTTCCACCCCCCCCACACCCAACCTTCCTCTTCTTCCCCCCCAACCACCCTTCCTCCCCCATCACATTAATTTACACCCCACCCTTTATCTTCCCCCCCAACACACATCCAGCCTTTCTGTCCACACCCACCCACACACCCTTTATCTTCCACCACCCCCACCCACACTACTGTTCCCACACCCACCCACCCACCCTTACTCATACCACCCGACCACCCAACCACCCTTACTCTTACCAGCCCCACCCACCCACCCTTACTCTTACCACCGCCACCCCACCCACCTTACTCTTACCACCCCCACCCACCCACCCTTACTCTTACCACCCCCACCCACCCACCCTTACTCTTACCACCCCCACCCACCCACCCTTACTCTTACCACCCCCACCCACCCACCCTTACTCTTACCACCACCACCCACCCACCCTTACTCTTACCACCCCCACCCACCCACCCTTACTCGTACCACCCCCACCCACCCACCCTTACTCTTACCACCCCACCACCCACCCTTACTCTTACCACCCCACCCACCTACTCTTACAACTCCCACCCACCCTTACTCTTACCACCACCACCCACCACCCTTACTCTTACCACACCCACCCACCCACCCTTACTCTTACACACCACCCACCCACCCTTACTCTTACCACACCCACCCACCCACCCTTAATCTTACCACCCCTTACTCACACCCACCCACCCACCCTTACTCTTACCACACCCACCCACCCACCCTTACTCTTACCACACCCACCCCCACCCTTACTCTTACCACACCCCCACCCTACCATCCACACCCCCACCCTTACTCTTACCACACCCACCCACCCACCCTTCCTCTTACCACACCCACCCCCCCACCCTTACTCTTACCACACCCCACCCACCCTTACTCTTACCACACCCACCCACCCACCCTTACTCTTACCACACCCACCCACCCTCCTACCCACCCCCACCCTTACTCTTACCACACCCACCCACCCACCCACCCTACTCTTACCACACCCACCCACCCACCCTTACTCTTAAACCCCACCCACCCACCCTTACTCTTACCACACCACACACCTTCCCCCACCCACCACCTTACTCTTACCACACCACCCCCCACCCTTACTCTTACAACACCCCCCCACCTTTCTCTTACCACACCCCCACCCACCCTACTCTTACCACAACTCTTCCCACCCACCCTTACTCTTACCACACCCACCCACCCTTACTCTTACCACACCCACCCACCCTTACCACACCCACCCACCCACCCTTACTCTTACCACACCCACCCTACTCCACACCCACCCACCACCCTTACTCTTACCACACCCCACCCACCCACTCTTACCACACCCACCCACCCTTACTCTTACCACACCCACCCTTACTCTTACCACACCCACCCACCCTTAATCTTACCACCCCCACACACCCACCCTTACTCTTACCACCCCCACCCACCAACCCTTACTCTTACCACCCCCACCCACCACCCTTACTCTTACCACCCCCAACCACCCACCCTTACTCTTACCACCCCCACCCACCCACCCTTACTCTTACCACCACCACCCACCCACCCTTACTCTTACCACCCCCCACCCACCCACCCTTACTCTTACCACCCCCACCCACCCTTACTCTTACCACAACCCACCCACCCACCCTTACTCTTACCACACCCACCCACCCACCCACCCTTACTCTTACCACACCCACCCACCCACCCTTACTCTTACCACACCCAGCCACCCACCCTTACTCTTACCACAACTCTTCCCACCCATCCTTACTCTTACCAAACCCACCCACCCGCCCTTACTCTTACCACAATTACTCTTACCACACCCACCCACCCTTACTCTTACCACACCCACCCACCCACCCTTACTCTTACCACACCCACCCACCCTTACTCTTACCACACCCACCCTTAATCTTACCACCCCCACACACCCCACCCTTACTCTTACCACACCCACCCACCCACCCTTACTCTTACCACACCCACCCACCCCACCCTTACTCTTACCACACCCACCCCACCCTTACTCTTACCACACCCACCCACCCACCCTTACTCTTACCACACCCACCCACCCACCCTTACTCTTACAACACCCACCCACCCTTACTCTTACCACACCCACCCACCCACCCTTACTCTTACCACAACTCTTCCCACCCCATCCTTACTCTTACCAAACCCACCCACCCGCCCTTACTCTTACCACAATTACTCTTACCACACCCACCCACCCTTACTCTTACCACATTTACTCTTACCACACCCACCCACCCTTACTCTTACCACACCCACCCTTAATCTTACCACCCCCACAAACCCACCCTTACACTTACCACCCCCACCCACCCACCCTTACTCTTACACCCCCCACCCACCCACCCTTACTCTTACCACCCCCACCCACCCACCCCTTACTCTTACCACCCCCACCCACCTACCCTTACTCTTACCACCCCCCACCCACCCTTACTCTTACCACCCCCACCCACCCTTACTCTTACCACCCCCCACCCACCCACCCCTTACACTTACCACCCCCACCCCACCCACCCTTACTCTTACCACCCCCACCCACCCACCCTTACTCTTACCACCCCCACCCACCCTTACTCTTACCACCCCCACCCACCCACCCTTACTCTTACCACAACCCAACCCACCCACCCTTACTCTTACCACCCCCACCCACCCACCCTTACTCTTACCACCCCCACCCACCCACCCTTACTCTTACCACCCCCACACACCCCCCTTACTCTTACCTCCCCCACCCACCCCCCCTTACTCTTACCTCCCCCATCCACCCTTCCTCTTCCCTCCCACCCACCCTTAATCTTCACCCACCCCCACAACCACCCTTACTCTTCCCCCACCACCCTTAGTCTTCACCCCCCCCAACCAACAACCCTTCCTCTTCCCCCCTCCACCCAAACACCCTTCCTCTTCCCCCCCCCCCCAACACACCCTTCCTCCCCCCCACCAACATCACACACCCTTCCTGTTCACACAAACTCTTCCACCCCCCCCACACCCAACCTTCCTCTTTCCCCCCCAACCACCCTTCCTCCCCCATCAACATTAATTTACACCCACCCTTTATCTTCCCCCCCAACACACATCCAGCCTTTCTGTTCCACACCCACCCACACACCCTTTATCTTCCCACCCCCACCCACACTTACTGTTCCCACACACACCCACCCACCCTTACTCTTACCACCACCACCCAACCACCCTTACCCTTACCAGCCCCACCCACCCACCCTTACTCTTACCACCGCCACCCACCCACCCTTACTCTTACCACCCCCCACCCACCCACCCTTACTCTTACCACAAACACCCACCCACCCTTACTCTTACCACCCCCACCCACCCACCCTTACTCTTACCACCCCCACCCACCCACCCTTACTCTTACCACCCCCACCCACCCACCCTTACTCTTACCACACCCACCCACCCACCCTTACTCTTACCACCCCCACCCACCCACCCTTACACTTACCACCCCCACCCACCCACCCTTACTCTTACCACCCCCACCCACCCTTACTCTTACCACCCCCACCCACCCTTACTCTTACCACCCCCACCCACCCACCTTACTCTTACCACAACCACCCACCCACCCTTACTCTTACCACAACCAACCACCCACCCTTACTCTTACCACACCCACCCACCCTTACTCTTACCACACCCACCCACCCTTACTCTTACCACACCCACTCACCCACCCTTACTCTTACCACACCCACCCACCCTTACTCTTACCACACCCACCCTTACTCTTACCACACCCACCCACCCACCCTTACTCTTACCACACCCACCCACCCACCCTTACTCTTACCACACCCACCCCACCCACCCTTACTCTTACCACACACACACACCCACCCTTACTCTTACCACACACACCCACCCACCCTTACTCTTACCACACACACCCACCCACCCACCCACCCACCCACCCTTACTCTTACCACACCCACCCACCCTTACTCTTACCACACCCACCCACCCACCCTTACTCTTACCACACCCACCCACCCTTACTCTTACCACACCCACCCACCCTTACTCTTACCACACCCACCCACCCTTACTCTTACCACACCCACCCACCCTTACTCTTACCACACCCACCCACCCTTACTCTTACCACACCCACCCACCCTTACCACACCCACCCACCCACCGTTACTCTTACCACACCCACCCACCCACCCTTACTCTTACCACACCCACCCACCCACCCTTACTCTACCACACCCACCCACCCACTCTTACCACACCCACCCACCCTTACTCTTACCACACCCACCCTTACTCTTACCACACCCACCCACCCTTAATCTTACCACCCCCCACACACCCACCCTTACTCTTACCACCCCCACCCACCCACTCTTACTCTTACCACACCCACCCTTACTCTTACCACACCCACCCACCCACCCTTACTCTTACCACCCCCACCCACCCACCCTTACACTTACCACCCCCACCCACCCACCCTTACTCTTACCACCCCCACCCACCCACCCTTACTCTTACCACCCCCACCCACCCTTACTCTTACCACACCCACCCACCCACCCTTACTCTTACCACAAGCAGCGGGCGGCCGTTGGCGTGCCATCACACCCTGTCCCACGTCACAGTGGCCGGAGGCCTCCCCTCGCCGCTGGGGCCCAACTTCAGCGCCAAACCGCCTTGTCCTGCATCATAATGGCCTTAGGCCTCCCCATCACTGCTGGGGCCGACCTACCCACCGTGACTCCCTGCCTTGCAGCCCTTGGCCGAAGGCTGCCGCCCTGTGCGTGGCTCCTGACTCCCGGCTTGCCCTTGTCCTGCATCACAGTGGCCGTAGGTCTCACCATCGCAGCTGGGGCCAACATACCCACCGTGATGCCCTGCCTTGCAGCCCGTGGCCAAAGGCTGCCACCCTGCATGCGGTTCCTGACTCTTAACCTGTGTCACAGTGGCCGTAGGCCTCCCCTTTACTGCTAGGGCCCGACCTACCCACAGTGACGCCCTGCCTAGCGGCCCGTAGCTGAAGGCTGCCACCCTGCGTCAAAATGGCTGTAGGCCTCCCCTCTACTGCTAGGGCCCAACCTACCCACCGTGATGCCCCGCCTTGTGGCCTGTGGATGAAGGCTGCCGCCCTGCGCGTGGCTCCTAACGCCCGCCTCACGCATTGTGTTGCCGCACCCTACGCTGCGACACCCCGTTCCCATGGGGAGCGACCTGGCGCCTGACTCCTGCCTAGCATGGGACCTGTGGGGAAGCCACCGCGGCCTTGTCTGCCACCATGCGCAGGCCTGCTAGAAACAAAGCATGCAGCCGCCGGTCCAACCATTCCTCGTTATGGTTTTCGCCTCTTTTGCTGCCCAGTTCCATGCTTGAATATCACACCTTTGCGTTTCTGCTCGGGCCTTCGCTAGCAAGAACATTCAAGCGCACCCTTAAACCGGCCTCCCCCGCCACCATACCTGGCAAGGGACCATAACGTAGGTGCACCAATGCAGGTTGCCCAGGTCCCCATTAGGCACATAATTGCCTGACCAGGCGAATAAGGTAGGTTTGCCAGTCCTCATCGGTACTGCTTCCACCAATTCGCCACCGAACGGGGTCATCTTTCACCATATCATGGAATGAGGTAATGCCTTTGATTGATTCAAAGTGTCTTGAGGTGTGTACACAGTCCTGTGAGTCACCAGCACCTCACACCATCTGTGCTGTTTAACCTTGCTCTCAAGGCAGCACCACACCTCAGTCAATTGAAAACCGCTCGCCAGACCCCCTGGTCATGAAGCCCCCCCGCCTATGGCTAGGGAGGCCGCTTTAGCACCAGAGACCCCTGGCGTGAATCCTATGCAATAAAAATGCACCCCAAAACTGGAACAACCTACCAGAGACTCTCACATCCACCACCAGCTTAAGTTCTTTCAAATCTAAGGCTGTCTCACATTTTAACCTGGTCTGTAACTGTTTCATACGCTCATAATATATATTTTCTTTAACTGTGCACGCAATGTCTTGTATATAATGTATACCCTGTTCATTTATGTAACTGTACTTGTAACCATGTATTATTTGTTTTACTCTGTGCCCAGGACATACTTGAAAACGAGAGGTAACTCTCAATGTATTACTTCCTGGTAAAATATTTTATAAATAAATAAATAAATTTACAGTAAACTTCATTACCATAGCAGATCGCGTCAGGGACACCCTACTTCCCAAGATACAGGCCCCATTATGGGGTGCCGGTATCTCCTATGCATTTAAATGTATGCGTCACATGACCGTGGGAATAAAATGCATAGGAGATACCAGCACCCCATAATGGGGCCTGCATCTCGGGAAGTAGGGGGTCCACAAGGCTGAAACCAATGCGGTTCAGCTCAGGAGAGCCCCTGCTCATCTACACTATTAACAAAATTAACATTTATGCACATAAATTTCGGGCGAGATTTGCACAGGGAGAAATGGCTCTCTCAGAGCAACTCTCTCTGCAGCAGATACAACTCGCCGGGTAAGGTCTTTTCAGAGGGTCGTTCATCAGATCACCGGCTAATCACCCGTTTTGTGAATTTTGCTATGACAGGTAATCAAGGCTTTCTGAATACCGTAATAGTAATACTCATAAAAACGGCAATTTAAATGGCCTGGCGTTTTTTTTTATGAACCTTTAGTGCATAGGCCTCTACATGTTTTATTTGTACAGGATAATAAAATTAAAACGAATAAAACAAAAATATAACTTCGCTCTCCTTCCAAATGTAAAATACCTGTATACTGTATATTCCGCACATGGGTGTATGTCAATTGGAACCTTGTTGAAATGCATATGCGTGTCATCACATTTCTGAGCATGAGTGTATGTCAAATTGTCAATTGTATCTGTTGTACATTAGTACTGATCTTTGTGTATCTACAGTATTGTACTGTATATAGTAAAAACACTGTTTATGTGGTATTGTACAGTATACTGTAGTTACATGCTGTAGTATACTGTGCAGTATCTCAATGAGACATTTTTATATATTTAAATGCATTTAGAACTTTACATTACAGTACTCGATTTAAAAGATTTTTATATTGTACTGTATGTCGAAGATTGACAGTATTTAGATATACTATATTTAAACTACTGCACATCAGTACTTTATTTTTTTATAGTTCTATTAAAGCACTAAAAGCAACTTAATTTCAAGATTTATATACTGTATACGGTACTGTCCTATATGTCAGATATTTATATACAGGCAGTCCTCGGTTATCCAACGGAATCCGTTCTGGAAGAAGCGTTGGATAGTCAAACCATTGTAAAGTGAGTCCCATGTTAATCAGTGGCGGTGAGCGTTGGATAACGCATTTAGGCGTCGTATAACGCATACTGATGTCGAAAAATGGCCCATAGGATTGCATTGTAAAGCGTTGGATATGCTATTCGTTTTAAAGTGAAACATTGAATAGCGCGGACTACCTGTATATTTAAATGCCTTTACAACTTTATGTACAGTAAGTGTGTAAACAGTATGTTAGGACCAGTAGGTCAGGCAAGAATCTACACTTGTGTTAAGCATCCATTTTGTTGATCATAACTAGTTAAGATTCTGTAGTCCGCCTTTTGCTGAAATATAATTCCTAATGCACTCAGTTTCTGCCAAATTACATTTCCTTTCTTCCTGCTCAGGATATTGCTAAGATACTTTTTGTATTGTCAGTCTCCTGCTCTTTTAGTTAAAATATAATAGACTGATTCTCTGAAAGAGGCAAAATAGTATCATTAGTTGCTAAAGATTCAATGTCTCTTTTGATAACAGACAATGAATAAGCTATGAATTCTGACATTGCCTGTACTGGGAGAAACACGTCCCAAAATCATGCCACTAATATAACCAATATCTTCTTTTTCTGGTATAAAAGTCATTACACTATGAGTAATAAATTGAGACAAAAGATTTGAATCCTGGCGTGCGTTACGTTTCATTTCTTTCATATTCCCGGGCCTGTAAGTTTAACAAAAATAGATAACAAGTTGCAGGGCGTGAAAGCTTCCCCGGGAAGTCTTCTGCAATTGGTGCAGAATGTGTATCCAGTCACAAGCCCTTCAGCTTTCTTGGCAGAGGAAGGGTTCCTCTCAGTTCTGAAGCCTAGGCGAGGAATAAAGGTTTTCCTTCAGCTTTGGTGTCAGAGTTGGGGATTCACAGAGGCGGCAAGTGAGTATATGTGATTTTTACATTGTCTCACCCCCCCTCTGGGAATTTAAAAGACCTAAATTGTGACTGTGATTGACAACATTTTTGGTTAAGTCCAGTAAATTTTGTGCACGACTGGACTGTTATCTCTGATCTAGTTGAACGACCATTGTATATTGTGTAAAGTATGAGAACTATTTTATTATTTATCTGCAATTATTTGTCATAATTTAGCTGTTTTTCTTTCAGCTACTAATGGGTGCTTACATGAGTAAGAATGACTCTGGAGGGAAGCCTAGGAATGTACAAGTTTTTAAATGCGAGTGTAAATCTGTTCGGACTCCTGAGGAATTTGTTGCTCAGACAGCTAGTGATTATTATTGTGACCCGTTTGTCGATTATGCAGAAGGTTGTTCTCGACATGAAAATAAGGCAATGTATTTACAAGGCAGAGGGCAGAATAGACGGAGATCTTATGCTGGTCCCAGAAATCAATCAGGAAGAATAGCTCAGAATAATGGTGCCTGTTTTAACTGTGGTAATACTGGTCATTGGCAGAGAGAGTGCCCATATCAGAGTCAGAAGCAGGGAAGTTTTGCTTTGCCCGTGGGGGCTCAGAGTGCAAGTCTCTGTAAAAAAAAAAAAAAAAACACGCTACCTTATGTAAAAGAGTTTGTTTGTAACCCTGATTAATTTTTTCCTGAATGATTTCTTGTGTGAAAGATACTGTGGGTCATGCTGATTATCATATGTGTATAGGTCGCCATCCATGCATTTGCAGAAAATTACAAAAAATATGAATATTAGTTGCTCATGATGAAATCTAAATTTTAAAAGGTTTTTAAAAGGTGTACACCGAATATAGGAGAGAAATACCTCACAACAAAAAGGGAGCAAATTCAGCTCTGTCCCTGGTTATAGTTTGAAAGGTTTATTCGTCCTGGCCAGGCAGATACTTTTTAAACTGGAGACATTTTTTTTCGTTTGTGGTATTTCTATCTTAATGAAAGGAGGGGTACAGCCTCTCCCTTACAGTTTAAAGAATATGAAGCATTCACATTAAAATTAACTAGCTCTGTGCTTAAGCAGTTTATTTGTGAGAACAAGGTAATGTAGAACTGTTTTGTTATCTGTTTATTTCTGTGAAGCTGGCTGTGTATGAGAGACGTTTTTGTGTTGAGTGTCCTGTATTGTGTGTAAACAGTAAGATAACACATTTCAATTTTATTTCTACAGGATCAAGATATGTTTGGGAATGTTTTTGTTTAAAATTGCTGGTAAAAGCTCACAAGCACTATATGAATTAATATATTGTATTATATATGTATATAACGCCATTAATGTGCATAGCGCTTCAAAGGAGAGTGTCCGTGGTGGCAAATGCTGCAGAGGTTGAGTAATATGAGCAGAGTGTAATGATATCTGTCTTTAGCAGCATGGAGGTTATCAGTTATTTTAGTGAGAATTGTCTCCGTTAAATAAGCAGTGTAGAAGCCATACAAGAAAGGTAGGGTCAAGCTTGCTGTTTTTTTAGTCATGGTATAACTGTTGCATGTTTGAAGAGATTTTGTTTTAGTTTAAGAGAGGGAAGAGTTGAAACGGGATAGCATAAACTTGTATTGATGGAAGTTTGCAGGAATATGAGATTTCTTTCAGAAGGCATTCAGGTGAATGAGTGTAAGAATATTGCATGCTCTTGTTGGCATAGATGTGGTGTTTATAAGTAATTTTAAATATTCCCGTTATTTAATTTTTGAAAGGCCATACAAAATGCAGTTTTAGGACAGCGTGGAAAGCTTCATATTTAACAATAAACTAATGTTACAATCCCCTGTGCGAGGGATTAATAAGACAGCGAAACCCGTTATCTGCTATCCGTACTTTGAGGTTTCTGGCGAAAAGCCTGGATCAACTCACTGTTTGCCCAGAAAAAAAAAAGCGCTTTGAAAATTATTTTTTTTCTTTTTTAAAGTCAGAGTGTCTTTAAAAGTTAATGCTGGCCGTGTGCTCAGCACTTTGCAAAGAGTTCAAAATGATTTGTCTATTTTAAAAGGAAATCTCTTGTTCAGGATTTCAGGATTTTTATTATATTTACAGGTTCCCTATTGTTAATGCCACAGTTGTTAAAAGACCTACTGCAGGCTTTTTCTTTTAACACAAGCAGTAAATATTTTTATAGTCGCTACACATACAAATCTATTTACCAGTTTAATTTTGCTATATATCAAGCAACCTGTTTTCATAACTATTTTTGTATTTTTGTTCACATAATTATATAGATAATATATGAACAAAAGAGGGGAGATATAAAGGTTATTGAAGGACTCTCTGAGATCCCTATAGAGGACCCAGAACTTGATATGTTGTAAATAATACACAATGCACAGCAGGTTCAGAATTTATTATATCAATGTTAACTCCAAGGGCTCTTGCAGTAATAAAGGTTGCTGCCATACTAACAGGCTGACAGGACCCTGGTAAAAAAATAAAATAATAATACCTTTGCAGATGTCACAGCAAAGCAGGTAGCAAGCCGTCCCTATGTTGAGGGATAAATCATATCTGCCAAATTTATAATTTTGTAACCATTTATTCGTTTTTGGGTATGTCCTGGACATAGAGTTAAAGGACAGGAGATATATAATTGCAAGTGCAGTTGCATAAGTGAACAGTGTATACATTATATACAGGGCATTTCACATTTTTAGCAGAATAGTTACAGTGGAGTGTTTGAGGTTAAAGCCAGGAGTCACTGTGGGTGTGGGACAATAGCCATGAGTGCAGGCTGTTGGGATGCTTGATTTGTGGGACGAGTTTTAAGATTAGTTAGTATTAAATGACTAAAAGGTTGACACCATTTGCATCAGAGAAAATGGCAGAGGGCAGTTAGGTATGAATGAGAGCAAGTCTGTATTGGGAGAAGAGACATTGATATGTAGTTCGAGACAGTGTTTTTGTCCCCAGTTTTTGAAGATTGGGATAACTCTGGCAGTTTTCCAGGTCTTAGGGATATGGCCTGCAGACAGGATAGAGTTGATTATGGAAGCAATTGGTTTGGCACAGGCTGAGGTACCAAGTTTTAGGAACTTGGATTGTAGCAAAGTCAAGTCCACATTGGTTGCTTAGTTTAAAAATTAAGGAGCGTTAATAGGGGATATCTCTGTTTATATGCGGATGCTAACAATAGTAGTAACCATATTAATACAAGAATTTATTTCTAGGTATAAATTCTCTCCGTATGAGCACTTATGGGATGAGTTATGACCATCATTAGTTCAAAGTAACGAATTAAGGACCATGTTATTGGTAATAAAACAATTAATAAGTATTGCATGCAACTAATATATATTTTTGAGTCTTTCTAGGCACAGGTTAAAGCTGAAAGTGCACCTACGCGAGACGGGTTAATGGTCAAGATTTTCTACGCAAGCACGCTCTTCATCCCAGATGAAAAGGCCATTTAAATACTACTCATCACCAGCATTGCAGTAGAAAAAAATTCTTATCATCATGGATACACATCACGCACGTCAAAATAGTGCCAGCCTAGGCACAAACAGCTAATAAAGACAAAGACATAGCGCCTGCAAATTAGTGTTTTGATGGACACAATACTCTCTGACCACTAATCATCAAGGGAGAATGGTCATAGGCAAAAAAGTCCAGGCCTCAACACACGAACTTTGAACTTTTTATTTTTACAGGTTTTTATTATTTTTCAGTTACAATGTATGCTCCATTATGTTTGTGTAAGTGGCGTCCCATAAGGATGACAAAATAGTATAAGGTATTATTTGTTAAACTGTGTTAATTTTGTTTGGATTTATAGGTTAATAGAATCTCCCTGCAGAATGATATCCCGTGGGAGAATGCTTTATCAGTCAAACACACAGTTATGTTAATTGCTCACAGGTAGAGTTAGAAACAGAAGAGAGACACCCAATACACAAGTGCTAAAAAAGTAGTCTATGGGAAGAATAAGTTTCGGGGAATTTATTCCTAAATGTAGGAGTTGGGTTACTGTATGATAGGTTTACAGGGATATCCTCAATCAAACAACCACAGACATTTACTCACTTAACCAAGAATAGGTTTAGTTTAAATTAATGGCTCTTCAGAATAAAATAGCTCTAGACTATATTTTAGCCTCAAAGGGACTGGCATGTATGCGCCGTAGTTAAAGGGCAATGTTGTGTATTTATCCAGGATTCAGGGACCATGGGGACTTAGTGGTTGGATTGATTTGCTTTGAGCGAAGCTAGCGAATGTTTTTGTATGTGTGTGTTTGTCCTACTCATTGCTCTCTATGTGTTAAGTACAGCAAAACTCTGATCCAGAAGTGCGTTGCAACCCCCACCGACGCTATGCCTCTCTGCGGTGATGATGTCACCAGTCCCCCAGAAGAAGAGACCGAAGAAGAAATCAACTGGGCTTATATAATGGCCGGAAAAGAAAGGAATGAAGTTATGCACAACTTGGACATCTTGGTCCATCAGGACTATGAAATGGTTAACTGTTCTCTTCTTTAAATAGACTGTCTCTTAAGGATATGGGGGGACTGAGAAGAATGGATATGAGGAAGGTGGGAGGTCACCAAGGCCGTGAGTCAACCACAAGGAAAGGATCACAAGTCATCCATTTTTACCATAGCATCCATCTTGGTCCGTTTTGCCATTCTGAGTAAATGCAATATGAAAGATGCGTGCAAGAAGAATGTTTGTGCAGTCACTCTTAGCGGAAATTAGCCCCCACCAATTCTCACAAATAGCTGACCCTTAAATTATGTGACATATTGAGATGTAAGCCATTTTCTAATCTATAGAAATATTTAATTTTATATATATATATGTCTCTATTGGTCACTACAAGGCCATAGTCATAGAGAAGAGTACCAAGTAAGGGTATTTGTTCTTTTAGAGAACAAAAAGGAGGGAATTGTTAGGACCAGTAGGTCAGGAAAGAATCTACACTTGTGTTAAGCATCCATTTTGTCTGATCATAACTAGTTAAGATTCTGTAGTCAGCCTTTTGCTGAAATATAATTCCTAATGCACTCAGTTTCTGCCAAATTACATTTCCTTTCTTCCTGCTCAGGATATTGCTAAGATACTTTTTGTATTGTCAGTCTCCTGCTCTTTTAGTTAGAATCTAATAGACTGATTCTCTGAAAGAGGCAAAATAGTATAATTAGTTGCTAAAGATTCAAGGTCTCTTTTGAGAACAGACAATGAATAAGCTATGTATTCAGACATTGCCTGTATTGGGAGAAACACGTCCCAAAATCATGCCACTAATATGTTCTGCCCCTAAATCACGCCTCTAATCAATGCTACGCCCAAGACACACCCAGGTTACGCCTATGTTACGCCTATGTTACGCCTATGTTACGCCTCTAACCAATATCTTCTTTTTCTGGTATAAAAGTCATTACCTTATGAGTAATTAATTGAGACAAAAGATTTGAAACCTGGCATGCGTTACGTTTCATTTCTTTCGTATTCCCGGGCCTGTAAGTTCAACAAAAATCGGAGATAACAAATTGCAGGGCGTGAAAGCTTCCCCGGGAAGTCTGCTGCAATTGGTGCAGAATGTGTATCCAGTCACAAGGCCTTCAGCTTTCTTGGCAGAGGAAGGGTTCCTCTCAGTTCTGAAGCCTAGGCGAGGAATAACGGTTTTCCTTCACAGTAAAACATGAACACACCAAAAAATTCTATGTACTGCACCGACACAGTTTATTCTAACATTTGCCCGTTATGGCCGGGGCTTTTTCAGCTGGCGCCAAAACAGAGCCGAGAGCGAGCTGCATCTTCCCCTTCCTGCGTGTTTAATAAAAATGCTTCCCCTCCCCTTCCCCGAATCCCTGGCTGCTCCCCCTGGCTGCTCCAGCTTTGCGCAGCTTTGCACAGCTTCCCCCTTACCCCTGCTGCCTCTGCAGCCTTCGGGGATGCCGGGGAACCCTGGAACATGTGACCGGCGCCAGAGTGACGCGTGGCACGCGCCAGGGAAAGCCCCAAACGAGCCGCCGGCTAATCGAAAATTCTCCACACCTCGGTGACAGCCGTATTAGAATAAACAGTGTCGCCACTGTAAAGAATGAAAATGTTTATTTTTCTGGATAACAAAGGAAAAATGTATAATACAAAAATACAATGTCGCCTCTTCTTCCAAATTTACAATCTTGTCTTTTTCTTCTTCTCAATGGATGGTGCTTCTTGGACATCTTGGTCTGTAAAGAAAGAGACAATCACACTGTACATTATTCAATCCATATTTTTGGGGTATATAGAAATTCAGACCACAGAGCAGTCCAAATAATCCAGTGCTCCAAAAAAAATGTTATATAGGTGTGTGACTGGGGTTACGCTGTATGTAAATATCTCTAGGTATTGTAATAGACACACCATGTGTGTCAGCCTGTGAGCAATTGCCAGTAAGGATGATGTATAGGAAGGTAATGAACAAACAAAGGTAGTAAATGAAAGGCTTGTTACCGACTGGCTGCCAAATGCAGCACGATTGCGTCGTAGTAGAATTACTCACAGGTAAGTGAAAATGGGAAAGATGATTGTAAATCTTGTGCAATCACTTAGAGCCAGCGTCTCCTCCAACAGCAGCCTCTGATGATGGGCAGTGCGGCGTCAGGCAATAGGGGAATCCCTGCGATGGAACACAGCAGCCACAGCCAGGTGTA
Source organism: Ascaphus truei (assembly GCF_040206685.1). Classification (NCBI taxonomy): domain Eukaryota; kingdom Metazoa; phylum Chordata; class Amphibia; order Anura; family Ascaphidae; genus Ascaphus; species Ascaphus truei. The sequence goes on along the minus strand of NC_134483.1, from coordinate 199,665,460 downwards.
AATCCCTCCATATAGTAAAGGGGGGGTGAACGGGCCCCCAATCCGAAGACTCCGTCACTAGACAGACGCAGCCCCTTTCACCAGAATGGGTTGCTCTGTATAACAGGGAGGAGGTCACAGCTGATATCCAAATGAAAGCTTGCAGCAGCGTACTGTATCACCAGCGGCGTGCAACCAGGTGAGGAGTAGTAGTCTGGAGTAATGGAAAGAACCGGAGCACAGCCCATGGCTGTGCTCCGGTTCTTTACATTACTCCATATTTTTGGGGTGTTTGAGGAGAAAAGGCATGACATGGGGAACAGTACATTAAGACTACAGTGCCTTGTATCTTCTGCTTTTGGGGAGGGGGGGGAGTTGAAGGAGACAAAGCATGCATTGCATGTGCTACTGCACTTTACAGTAGGACTAGAGGTTTTAAAGTACCTTAGGTTTGGGGGGGTTAGGGGGAAAGGGCATGACATGGGGAACTGTACATTATGACTACAGTGCCTTGTACTTGTATCTTCTGCTTTTTAGAGGAGTTGGAGGAGACAAAGCATGCATGACATGGGCTACAGAATGTTACAATACTGTAGGACTAGGGGTTTTGGAGAGTTTGGGGAAAGGGACATGGCATGCCTGGATTTGAGCACTGTGTCTTACCTGGCAGTATTGCTACACTGGTTATTGATCACGCAGCATGAGGCGCATGCACAGTTTGCCACACTGCACTTTGCCTGTAGGGAACATATGATTCCATCTTTGACCACACTGATATCAGTGATTTTGTTTCACACGATTAGGCACCATCACGTCACTCTATGTGATCACATTGAGCTATTTATTAACATATTTTGCACCTTTGAAATATTTTTTCAATTAGATTCTTAAGAGACATAAATGCACTGTATTTCCATGAGCGTTATGGGAGCTTCCATTACATATTATTAGGTTATTACCTTGGGACTTATACCCAGGAGATATTATTCTCCCTTCTCAGCTACCAATTTGCATTCATAACTTTGGATTACAACTTTGAGGGACATTGTTTATAGTTATATGTCTTTCCTTTTGGATATGTATCTATTTTTATCATTAGTTACTGTAAGTACATTAATAAAATACTTTTAACCTTGTATATTCAGCTGCTTCTGACCTCGTTATTATATAAATAGGTCTGCAGTTCGCCACTAATAGGGATTCTTTGGTGTGCTTTCCTTTAAGTACACCTATCTAGTAATACTGTATCTCCTCCCTGGCGGCACGCATCCACCTCCTCTAGGGGTTTTGAACAAAAAGAAAAACTGGGGCGCTCCCTACCTTATATGGCGTATAAAAGAATAACGCCTGTGGGCTAGTGTAGAAACCAAAGAAGTGAATATATACTAGCCCTTGTCGCAGTTCTGCAGCTTGACCAAGAAGTAGATGCAACCCAGGATCTTCTTATAGCGGCAATGGATACGGTGTGGCGGTTAGCGCAAGATGTTGATCTCAGAAAATAAAGAGATAGTAAAAACACATAGAATTAATGCATGAATTGAATGGACACAGTCTGTCCTTGCGTAACAATGGTGAAAATAGGAGAGGGGGAGGGGAAAGGGGAGGGGAAAGGGAAGGGGAAGGAAGCGGATGGAGGGAGGAGGGAATGGAGTAAAGGTATTAACTTAATAAGATGACAATAATAAAGTAATGGAACAATAATCATATGTTTCAGTGACTCACACGGCCTTATGTGAGACCCTTCCCTCCGAGGCTGATGGAAAATAGAATAAATCACTGCATATACATGCTCCAGCAGTGGGGGATATAAATGAAAGAACAACTCACATGGCCTTGTGTGAGCCCCTTCCCTCAGTGAATAAGTACTGTCAGTCTTTCTAAGATCAGTCACGTCTCCTTCTCAGTGTCTCACAGTGGAGACCAGGTGTGGATAGCTCCTGTCCCAGGTGCCCATATAACAAGAAATGGGCAGAGCCTGGATAAATAACAATATATAATTTATTTCAGCAATAAAGATAAAACTTAGGCACACTCACACACAAAGAAAAAAAGCCCAGAGCCAGCCTTAGGTCTATCCGGTAGACCCTTTCCTTCCCGATGAGCTCCCACTAGCACGTCCGACAGCGGGACCGGTGTCGGAGGATCTTGCTGGAAGTCCAGCGGCTGCATGGGTCCTACACACAATGAGCACCAGCAGGGAACTACGCGTTTCGCAAGTAATGCTTCGTCAGGTTTTCAGGACCCAGGCAGCCGCCGGACTTCCGGCAAGATCCTCCGACACAGAATTTAATTTAAATGCCTGGGGGGAAAGCGCGGGACCTCTATAACTGCCACCCCCCTAAAAAAAATCTAGCACCCCCCCAGGGGAATTAAAGTTAATACTGGATAGTAAGTAGAAGGAAAGTTTCAGGCGGTACACCGCAACCGTAGGGGTACAAAAACTGGTATCCAAGTGCAATCAAAATAAAAGGTTGTTTATTAAGTGCATACACATGAATCCTTCTGCTACAGAGAAAAACTCTGATGCGTTTCGTCCACCAAAGGGACTATAATATAATTGTTTAGTACTATTTAGATTATCATATTGATTGTCCACATATGTTCACTATCTACATTTATTTTATATATTTTTTATTGATTATTGATGGTGATTTTTATATTATGGTTCTTATTTATATAGTTATTTCTAGTGATTTCATTATATATTATAGGGTTTGATTATATATTTTTTCCTCCAATCTTTTATTTTTCCTTTTATTTTGTAACAGATTCTTTATATTTTATAATCATTCTTTGTTATATGTACCAATTGTTTTGGATACATATTTATGTTGCCCTTTTGCTATGTTGATACTGGTTCTCTATATAACATGCTGATCATTTACATGCCAGGTCAGCAGGGTTATATTTGCTTTTAATCATCTTTATGTTTTGTTTGTCGGTTTTTAATATGTGTTTTCAACTGCTTTGTATATAGTTCACAGTGAGCCTTGATATGTGATTACCTATATTGGGTTAACACCCGGATGTGCTTCCAAGGAAGCGATTAGTTGATTATTCATCAGGTGTGCTTGTCTTTGCATACCTATTGAACACATCCAATTAAAATCTCAGGCTCACTATATAGGCTTCACTGTGTGCTAGACCAGTCACTCTTTGACAAAGTCCCTTTGGTGGACGAAACTCGTCAGAGTTTTTCTCTGTAGCAGAAGGATTCATGTGTATGCACTTAATAAACAACCTTTTATTTTGATTGCGCTTGGATACCAGTTTTTGTACCCCTACGGTAGCTGTGAACCGCCTGAAACTTTCCTTTTACTTACAATTATACCCGGCTAGAGCACGCTTCTCAGCGCACCTGATCAGTATTTCCGTTTTCATTATCCTGAGGATTGAACTCGGCGAGTCAAGACTGTGAGTAATCCTGTCTTTTTGAGGGTCTGTGACTGTGTATGAGATGCCGGGTTTTGTGAGGGCAGTGGCGGAGAGCAGTTGCGGTTAGCTGCATTAGAGTTCCAAGCAGGGAACACGGCTTTACTGCTTGATCTTTTTCTCCTTACCACATTCTAGCCCCTTCCTGTTGGTCAGTCTTGGGTACACAGATTCACTCACTCACTGCTTCACCTTTATATGCTATTATTGGGACACTGATCACGAGTGCTTTAAAAGGATTTATCTGTACATTCATCATTGGATACATTGTGGATATTATATGTGCACGATTTGGAGCATCGGTTTCTCGGAGCTTACTCTTTGATTTCTTTTGAATACTGGATAGAACATTATATTTACATTCATTATAAACTTTTCCAAACGGGTGGAGATGAGCCAATGTCAGAGGTGTATAGTGCTTTCAAGCTGGGGTCACTCATGAAGTCTGCATTATCTTTAGCTTCATTATATACGTTGCCAACCTGGTGGCGATGACCCAATGTCAGGGGTGTACAGCATTGTTCGTAACAGCTGGGATCACTCATATAATCAGTATTATAGTTGACAGGTGTCTGCTGAAGCTGGTAATCAGGCGGGGTCAAATAGCAAGGATTGCTGCTCACCAAGTTTTCAGTCATGGTTGGCCCGTTATTGCAATAGTATTGGGAAGCCGGTTTTGGTACCTGTGACATGGTGAAGTCAGGTACTGATAGTTATGCCTGGGAAATGTATATCTGAGTCCTTCATCCAGCACTCAGAAGGTTAACCTGGTAAGAATAGCTGGACAATCAGAAAGGAAGCAGACACACCTGACAACCAGCATGATATACAAGGAAGCCAATGCTTATAGCAGGTGGCTGTCTCATACTACAGAGCTGTCATGCAAGCTGCTATGCAGATGGATTCCCAACCCTCTTTCTAAAGGATAGTAAGAACTTTAATATTGTTTCCTGACTGTTGTGATGTATGTTAAAAGGTTGGGAACTGGAGATAGCCAGCCAGCCAGCCTGATAGATAGGGCTTGGATTGTGAGTAAGTTCTCCCAATGTGGAGTAGATGTTATTTTGCTATGTATTGCGTTGCCTTAAAGGGATAGTGTACCCAAATATTTAGTTCTGCCGTGGAGAAATAAAACCACTTAACATTTGCTTTAACCTGAAACTACACGTGTGGACTATTGTCTGACCTCACTTACAGGCCGTTCTGCCACAGTACGTGTATACTGCAGGGTCAGGAAGAACATACAGGTACTGATGGATCTTAAATGGATGAAACCCGACCTTTCTTCTTTTGCAGTTGCCATGAGCAAACATAACGGCAAAATCTGGGAGCACAGACCAATATCCTCTTGTACAGTATCTCACAGAGGAGGGGCTGTACGAAAAAAAGCAATCATCATTAGTTAATGTTTGCCTTATCGAATGCTTCCAGCCACGTTGGTTCGGTGAAAATGTGAAGAATTCATATTTTTTTAATTATATTGTCGTAAATCTCTGCTAAAGTCGCCTTCCTTTCTGTTCCAGCATTAATTGCAGAAAATATGAGAAATGTGTAACTACATTGTGGTTTGTTATAAGGACTTGACATGATGTCCATTCAGCAATTGCAGGGATAGCAATGTAGAATAACGGGACAAGCATTGTGTATACTGTGGAGATTTTAATTATGAAATACCTACATTTGATAATGTCTTCAGCGAGCAAGGTCAATTTACAATAAATGACTGTTGTGGCCACTCTTTTTATCTAGTTTTTAAACACCTGCACATTGACTACACACAACTCACTGGTTGTCCTGTGCAAAGGGATTCACTTTTCCCATCTGGCGGAAACACGCAGAACTGCACCCAAACAAATCACAATCACATTGATCATGGAAAATCAACAACAGTAAACATGCATGTGATTGACAGCCTTCACGGAAGATTAACGAGTGAATGACGCATGGATTACAACAGACTTTATGAAAACAGCACCGAGAAATGATCGAATAATGGCCGTTGCATCTGTATGTAATGCTGCATTGATATAAATGGTGGGTTTTGGCCCACATAATACTGGAAACTATTGCTCTACACAGAGAAATTGGTGAAAAAAAGTCACAAAATGATCTTGAAATGATACGTGCATTTGTCTAGCACAGTTTATCAATGGTATCCCTATAACTGGTCCCCTGCAATTAGCATGAACTGTTTGACACTGCACAGGAGGCTGGTCCAATGTATGCAGTTGAAAGCAAATAAAGTAGGCAGAGTATTTACCGATTTGTAGATCCTGTACCTACGCAAATAACTAATGGAGGACACTGTTATTGGACAAGACATGCAATAATTTCTTGGACATTTAAAGTATGAACACATGGTTTCTGTCTTGGCATCTATGGGGCTAATTAGCAATAGTTTGGTGAGTTCATCCAGAACAGTTAAGCTTGTTTAGGTTGATAAAATGCAGGTTGAGAGGAGAGTTGCATAACTGTATTTGAGGTTTTGTAGCATAGACGCATCAAATTATGTTAAACAAAGATGCTTTTAGTAGAAAATATGTTATAAATTAGACATACATAGATTTAAATTACAATTAAGTAGGAGGGTTTTATAACTGCAACAAGTGCACAGTCTTCCAAAACTTAAGTGGAGTTTGAAACAAATAGCTATGAGGAAAAAGCTTTATGACTTTATATAGGAAATTGGCCTAAAGAAACAAGACAGCTTAAAAGGGGCCAATTCAATCATCTTACTATTCTCCAATAATAACAACATTCCCTAAAGATATTCAATTTCTTTTCGCAGTGTGTTTATCTTTTCTGTAGTTGTCCTAGATCCCCATAAAATGAAGTCATTGACATTTATGTGAAGCATTCGCATTTGCAAAACCCTGTAAACATCCTTGTGGAAGTTGAACAGGATGGAAAAGAATGAAAAAGATGCTGGGATTTGTAAAATGTGTTTCTGAAAGGGAAGTCTGAAAGATTAAAACTTCTACGGAATACCACTGGAAAGGGTGTACAGAGTTTGGAAAGTTAGAGGGGGAGAACGAGACTAGTGTGGTGTATTGGTAACAAGTAAGTGAAGATCAATATCTAAGTGTACATGATGGCTCTTAGTGTTTTTGTCCGTTCTGCATTTATTTAAACAACCAGAATTTAATGTGTTGCTCTTACTCATATTGTCAAAGATATACAGAATAAAAAAAAGGAAATTTGGAGATATAACCGATCCCAGAAGCTCACCAGCATCAGAGTCGATATGACATGTTGTATGACAACATTTAACAAAAAGAGATACAAAATGCTTCAAATATCAGAGAAGCAAAGGACCTGCTGTAAAATGCAGCACAGGGCAAAATATCCACATCATCCTAATGGAACATGAAAAGTTCTTCTTGAAACTGCTGTTTGCTTAGGGTGTTGAGTATGAGGGCGCATGTTGCTATTAAAATTGCTGCTCGTGTCTCCTGTCATTTTCCTCAAGTAGCATCTGCTTCCCCAATAACTGCACATTCTCTATTTTTCAGACAATTCTTTCCAAATCAGAGCCACTTCAACCACCTTTAGGCACAAGATCCTAGTTCACATCATTAAGAGGATGTATACTGTATGTTGTACGGTGTATTGGTGCATCACCACAAAGAGCTCAGTTAACATAACTTCCATATATGAATCCAGAATCCAGGAGCATTGTGGGCAAATATAAATAAACCTCCCAGGGTGAAATCCCGGGACTTGGTGGTGCCCACACGGCTACCCCAATACTGTGTCTCCAATAAATGAATAATCACCTCTGGGGAAACAAATGCAATCAGTCCAGCAAAGGAAGGTAAAATATGATGGGCTATGCCCTTTACCTTCCTGTATGGTTCCTGGTAAGTGGGTTCCTTGGCGTGCAGTCCTCTGAAGAGAAATCCAGAACAGTAGAAGTGAAGAGGAGCACAGCTCACAGCGCGTCAAACGCAGGAAATCAGGGCAACTCCAAATGGGGATAAAATATAAATAAGCCTTTAATGGTAAGTATAGGCACAAAAATAGGACCACGCACCTACGCGTTTCATCCCTCAGGACTTTCTCAAGGTGTAATGAGAGACACAATAGCAAACCATTTATTTACACAAAATTCGCGCCAAAACTCGGCACTCGTGACGTCATCTGCATGCATCCCCAAACGGAGTCGCAGTATTACTGCGCGGCTCAATACTGAGTCGCGCTCGTAACAGAGGAGATACACCGAGTGTCAGGATTGGCTGTCAGAAGAAAAAACACATTGAAAAGAAAAACTTTAATGAGAACATTATTTTAAAAAGATGACAAAGCACCATCTAAGATAGCAATTACCCCGAATATAAAGAAAACAAATAAAGCAGATAGATAGCATTACTACAAACCTCTAGAACCAAAGAAAAGGAATAATAAAAGAAAAACAGAAAGAAAAAATAGAATATATGAATAAACTATATGCATAGTGCAAAGAATGTCAGAATATAGCAAAAAAAGGTATAAATCAGAAAACATTATAAAGTAATTACATTGTCATACCTACATATACTGACAACTTCACACTTAGCATATATGAGAATAGAGTTCAAAGAGGATAAGTAAACCCTCCATCCTACTAACAAAAGGAGAGGAAAATGTATGTGTGTCAATTCATGGCAAACATAAATAGATTAGTAGATCAGCTAGTGTATTAATATGATAATCTTATACTCATGGCACACACACATTTGCCAATAAAGAAACTACACAAGAAATAGAAATATATCTATGTTTTAAAAAAAGGATGTATCTATTAAAAGATAACAACTCTACATATATGAATATATGTTAACCTAGGGTGAGATAGAATTATGCCAGACCCATGACACAGTCATGGGTCATAGCAGAAATCGTCCCTCCCCTAAAAACAGAAAATGCATATTATCTAAATCTACAGGAATCCTGAAAAGTAAGAGGATTAAATTGAAAAAAGTTATAATGGCTAACACACCAGAGATATTATATTAATACTAAATTAGCTATAATAGATAAATAACTGTGAGAAATAACACCAGAACTTCGATATAAACTGTGATCCTCGATCAGAAACGATGACAAAGACAAAGCCAGTTTGGGAGAGTTAGGAAGACCTTTCAATGGAATAAAATGGGCCTGCTTAGAAAAACGGTCTACCACAACTAAGATTGTGTTCATCCCTTTAGAGACAGGTAACTCTACTATGAAGTCCATGGACAATCCAGGATGGGAAGAGGTCGAAGGAGTCCAGGTGGTTTGTTTCAAGGATTCTAATTATGAGCACATGTCGAGCACGCAGCAACGAATTCCTTAATGTCCTATTGCATGCCAGGCCACCAAAAAGTTCGCTCCACAAAATCGGTGGTTCTCCTAGTACCTGGATGTCCAGATGATTTGGATATTCAAGCACCTTCCTCCGATAAGGTGGTGAAGTAGTAAATTGCCCCTCTGGGACTTTGAGACCTTCTGGGATGTGGGACTGGTCTTGTACAATCTCTTTCAAAGCATCAAAGGTGTTAGCAGAAAGTATGTATTTAGATGGAAGAATGGTTTCCTGCTGATCCTCGGTTTTGTTGTTAATCAGAAACTGCCGGGGGAGAGCATCAGCCTTGACATTTTTTTAACCCGGTAAGAAAGAAATAATAAAATTGAAGCGGGAAATGAAAAGTGACCACCGAGCTTGACGAGCTCCTAAGCGTCGAGCGCACTCAATGTAGAGTAAATTCTTGTGGTCAGTTAGAATGGTAATAGGCTTCTCTGTGCCTTCTTAAAGATGTCTCCATTCTTCTAGGGCTAATTTGATGGCTAGAAGTTCCCAGTTACCCACGTCATCATTTTGTTCTGCCGGAGAATTTTTTTTTAGAGAAAAAGGCACATGGGTGGAGTCTGGCTTGGGGGGTCCTTCTCTGTGACAGAATAGCACCTGCGCTGACGTCTGGTGCTTTCAAATTGCAGTAGTCTGGGGTTCGGATGTATGAGGATGGGCACAGAAATGAAGGCGGTTTTCAAATGCCCAAATGCCGGGATAGCCGCCGGTGACCATGAAGTAGGATCTGCACTTTTTTTTATTAGAGCTGTAATGGGTGCTACTGCAGAAGAGACATTTTGAATGAACCTGCGGTAGTAATTAGCAAAGCCCAAAAAGCATTGTACGGCCTTAAGAGTAGTGGGATGAGGCCAGTCCAGAACCGCCTTGACCTTAGCCAAATCCATTGTCATACTAGTGTCCGAAATGATGTACCCCAGAAATGCCGTAGTGGTTTGGTGGAACTGGCTTCTCCAGTTTAGTGAACAAGTGGTTTTCGCGCAGGCATAAAAGTACCTGTTTGACATGGCCGATGTGTTCCTGTGAAGATTTAGACAATATCATTATGTCATCCAGATAGACAATAACAAACTGTTTGAGCACGTCTCTAAAGATTTCATTAACAAAGTCTTGAAAGACGGCAGGGGCATTACAGAGGCCGAAAGGCATGACGAGGTATTCATTGTGTCCGTCTCGTGTATTGAAAGCTGTTTTTCATTCGTCACCCTGGCGAATTCTCACCAAATTGTAGGCCCCACGCAGATCCAATTTGGTGAAGATGGCAGCCACTTGGAGGCGATTGAAGAGTTCCGAAATCAATGGTAAGGGATAACGATTTTGATGATGATCTTTTTAAGACCTCTATAATCGATACAGGGTCGTAGAGATCCATCATTTGTTTCACAAAGAAGAAGCCTGCTCCGGCTGGTGAAGAAGATTTCCGAATAAACCCCTTTTGTAGATTTTCCTGAATATACTCCTTCATAGCCTTAGTTTCAGGAAGGGAAAGTGGATTTGAGCTTCCCCTGGGAAGAACTGAGCCGGGTAACAACTCAATAGGACAATCAAAAGAGCAATGAGGTGGCAGAACCTCTGATCTTGCTTTATCGAAAAAATCACGAAATTCAGGGTAGACCTCAGGCAAAGTTACCTTCTCTTCACTAGGAGCAGCACCCTGCATATACTTTTGACAGCCACGCACAGTTCTTGGAACATGAAGCACTCCACAGGAAAGGTTCGTTCTCAGTCCAATCTGTACATGGGTTGTGAAATTGGAGCCATGGAAGGCCAAGAATCACGTTGACTGATGGAGTATGGATGGCATCAACCTGGATTTCTTCCAAATGGTTCTTACCGGTGCATAACCGAAAGAGGGTGGTCTGTAACTAAACGAATGCTGGTTGCAGAGGTCAATCATCAATTGCTTCCAACCCTACAGGGCATTTCTTGCAGACGAAGGGGATGTTATCCTCTCAGCAAAGCCCTGGTCAATGAAGTTGCCTCCCGAGCCGGAATCCACAAAGGTTAGAGCAGTAGTGTGGATGTTCTCGCTGGTCAGCGAAATAGGAAGAAGATCCTTGTTGGCAGAGATTTTTCTTTGGTAGGGGAGGTAGAAAGTGTTCCCAATGTGATTCCCCTGGACCACATTGGGAGCTGGTGTTTTCTCGAATTGTGAGGACAATTGAGTACCTGATGTCCAGAATTACCACAGTACAAGCAGAGACCGGCGTTGCGTCGCTGCTGTGTCTCACTGGAAGACAATTTGTTGCCACCAAGTTGCATGGGCTCTGGGATATCTGGCGGAAAAGGTTCAGCGGTACCAGCATGGAGAGAAGGAAATCTCGTAGTGAGCTTCCCGTGACGGGATCTCTCGGACCTCCTCTCCTGTAGTCGTTGATCAACGCAGATAAATATGGTGATGAGTTCTTCAAGGTCAGTAGGACATTCATGTGCCACTAGCTCGTCTTTCAAGGCCTCCGAGAGACCCTGCCAGAAGGCGGCTGACAACACCTCATTATTCCATCCAGTCTCAACGGCGATAGTGCGGACCTCCAGCGCATATTTAGGCACGGTTCTATTTCCCTGGGAAATGTGGAAAAGAGATGAAGCAACAGTTACCTTGCGACCAGGCGTATCAAAAACTCTGTGGAATTCCAAGGTGAATTGTCCGATATACTGAATGAGTTCCGATCTTCATTACCAGATCGGAGAAGCCCAGGCCAGGGCATCATCGGTGAGGAGCGAGATAATGTATGCCACCTTGGATCTTTGAGAAATAAATCGAGAAGTTTGAACTGAATAAAGCATTGATTCAAAAAGTCCAGGCACCCATGGGGGTCGCCACTATAATGGTTGGGTGTAGGAATTCGGGGTCCGGAAGACAAAGTCATGGGCATGGAAACTAGAGTTCCCGCAGAAGGTCCCGAAGGAACAGAACTAGGAAGAGGGGCTTGCGTCTGGTCAATAAGAGACAGGAGGTTCTGTTGCAGTGAATCCATGCGTCGGTCGTTCTGTTCTAAGTACTTCTCAATTTTAGAGAACATGCTAGCGTGCATGATCAAGACTCGCCCCACCTCAGCGGTGTCCATGTTTGTCGGGCTGAGCATACTGTAAGGGAGTGCTCACCACAAACAAGGCGTGACCGTGATGCTGATTTGGGGATATATATGAAAACCAAACCACAGCTGCGTGGGCGCGTCTGGAGTGTAGATTGGTCGAGGTAGTCGGGTCAGGGTAGGAGAGGTATGGATAGTCAGAGGTACTTGCCGAGGTCAGGGTTGGAGAGGTGTGGATCGTTTAAGGTAATTAGCCGTGGTCTGGATTGGAAAGGTGTGGATCGTCGTGGTACTTTGCCGAGGTCGGGATTGGAGCGGTGCGGATCGTCGTTGGTAGCTGGGGTCAGGAGCGTAGAAGAGCGGAGTCCAGAAGAATAGCTGGGGTTAGGAACAGAGAAGCTAGGAACCATACAAGACAAGACTGTGGAGGCAAGGGTAGCAGTGAACACTTCACACATAGGAAGTTTTATGCTCAGCCGATTGGCTTTGGGCCGGCTGAGCATATATAGTTGAGAGGTACCAAAGAGGTTGCAGACAGGAGGAGGTGCGCCAGTAAGGCTGACCGTGATTGGTAGTTTGGGTGCAGGTGACAGGTGTGGGAATAATTCCTGATGACACCAGATGACATCACTCTTGCGCACGCTGACCGCGCAGCGCCTGTGCGCGCTGCGTGCCGATGATGTCGCCGTGTGGGCAGAGTCTGGAGGCGGGACCTGAGGGAAGCGTATTTACCTCCATGCAGGATGCACACGCACCCATAGCATGGCGGCTGGTCACAGGAGGAGGAAGAGGAGCATCACGGTTGATGGGAGGAGCGGGTGACCCGATCATAGGTTGGGGTAAGCACCGGGTGCGCCGAGCGTATCGCGGATCACGGATCCTGAAAATAGGATAGATCCCTGGCTTCTGGATGGTACTGGCCTGTGGGTAATATTGAGGCCTGGCTAGAGTAGCTTGTTGCCCTCAGCCCATGAGGCTGAGTACATGTCTCCCTCCCAGCCGGGAGGAGACGTCTCCAACACTCTCCTACCCCACGCAGGGGCTGGCTTGAACCCAACTGAAGGTCTCAACCTAAGGGGCTTAACTTCAATCTATAATTTAGGCACTTCCTTCCTGAAGCTCAAAGAGGGAGGGCCCAGTATCTATACCACCATTGGCTATCACAGATCCCTGTGTTATCTCCACTCCAGTCACTCAGGAAGTAAGCATGAGGAGGGGGAAAACCTCATAGGATAGCATGTCACTGTCTACATTCTTGTTAGAACTTACGTGACGGGGAAGAGATAGCTGGACCAGCATGGCTATATACAATTGAGAAGTTATTTCAACAACAGTTTGTTCATATTGTATTGAGCGTATTAAACCCCTTGTTGCTGTCAGGGTCTGTTGGGCTTTGTTAAAAAAAATAGTCCTTGCACTTGTACACCAGCCTTACCTGCTCAGTCGGCTAATCCAAATTCCATAACCAACATTCCTTAAGAGAACACTTATACCACGCTATGACAATCACAATTGAGTATTAGCAATACCTGATTTAGGTATTAGAAACTTAATGCGAGTTGTGTTAGTTTAAGCTAACGCATGGTAGTGCTAACTTAACATGTCTAAGCCTATTCAATGGCCGTTATTTTGCAAAAGCTTTGTTGATAGCCGTTAATCTAAGGGAAAATTACACCGGCTCTTAGCACTAAATTAACAAAGCTTTGTGGATCGGTGCCTTTATCCATTATGTTAGGGTGGGTGGAAGGGTATTACCACCTGTTCAGATCCAGAAACACTTAAATATTTCACATCCTCGCATCTCTTTCCCCTTTTTGCTCCCCCATCATCCTTCTCCTTCCTTAACCCATGCTTCCTACTTGTCCAGCCACAGATTATCTATCATATATTTCCCGTAAACATAATAACTCGTGGCCTGGCTACAGGTTATTGAGATCCACAATCACGCTACCCTCATGGTAAAGGCTCCAGGGCACATCTAAGACAATTAACTGTGACCCTTTAGCAATGGAAGTCCAGCCACGGACATTTCACCCTTAGGACATTTGGCTGCTAGAACAAAATGCCGCTGTAGGTAATCTAACCCTTACCCTAAAAATCCTACATTTAACTCCTTACTATAAAAATATTAACCTCTTACCCTGAAAACAATAATCATAACTGTCATGGAACAAGAATCACATCTCTGTTTCACCCCCCTCTTTCCTTGCAGTTTCTGCCTGTCAGTTTCTTATTTTCAGATGCATGGAGCTTGCATACACACACTGTGCCTGTGTGATAAGTTACAATGTTGCATTTCTTGCCTCTAGACACGTAATCAGTGAGTTGCTACTGCAGCTTCTGAGATCCTTCTCAGAATGGTCTAGTCTACCCTCTCCCCCTCTGCCTTGCTCACAGATGGTCTGTCCCCGTAAAAAGCATAAACTGTAACCCCTGTTTCTGCCACCGCTGCTACAGTACATGGCCGTGATTAACTGTCCCTCAATTGCTGAATGGCTGGGGTGAAATGGCCATGGCTAATTGTCCCTTTATACTCCAAGGTTTCTTTAAATCATAAAGGAAAAATGTGGTAAACCTATAAATAAAATGAAGTCAATCTTCTATTCAATACACAGGTGATAAACTTCAATTACAAAACCCATTTATACAACTATAGTACTTTTGATTAAGTGTACACATCTAAAGTAGTTTTTGACTAAGATGGTTGGCATACACATTTCTCTAAAGAGTCATAACTGTTACTTTTTATTAAATGCTGAAATTATTTTCCTATTCACATTATAAGACTTTATTCGCTTTAGTAGTGTAATACCCAAGTTTATTGCAGTTGTAATACTGCAAAATCCATCCTGCTAAAAAAATATTTACTGCCTAGACATCAAAGTGGTTTATATGTCAAATGAGTTCTTAAGTGGATTCAGTGGAAGACAAGTAGTGACTTACAGTTCCATTCACCTGTGAGATCATTGTCTCTTTCATGAATAATGCAGAATGTATGCAGTCGCAGCTGTGGGGAGTTTTAACAGTCTCTCTTACAAAATGAACTGGAAACATGGATCTTTCTGTCTTGCCAAATAACAATCATCCTGACAAATTTCTTCGTCTAGATTTAAAGACTTTAATAGCAAGTTCTGCTCTTCTGCAGGCCAGACAATGGCACAACAAGGTTTATTTACAGGTAAGTGATACAACTTTAAGCCCACATTCACATTCCATCAATTTTAAAAGGGGTCAGCTGTTGTATTCATTATGTTTTTGTTACGAAAATAAAAATACATTCTCATTGCATTTACATTACCATCTTGTCAAATGTAAAAATAATATACATCAAGCATCAACCAGAAAGGCCTACCATTATTTAATTTCATTGAGACAAAGGGTATATAAACATGAATGCTAATTCTAAAACAAATCTATTTTGTAATGTCGATTGTATGCATGTATATACATAGTGAATTACATAGAGATGTTCATTGAATGATTGCAATATTACAATTACTTGACATTTCTAGCATCCCATGATTATTCTATTGTTTTATATTATGCAATTAAAAATTAAATATACAGAATGAAACAACAAAAGTTAAAAGAATTAATTTTTTATATATTGTTTTAGTTCTAACTAGTAAATAATCTTGAAATAATAGTCATATGATACTTGCATAATATTATCATCATTTTAATCTAAATGATATTACCAAAGATATTAACTGTACTACCTAATTCTTCATATTAGGGAGACCGCAGCAATGTTACTGAGCCTAACCACTCACCAAATGGGGACAGTCCAGTGTTTATTAACAAAGCACTATGTGAACACATCACCCCAGAAATCGTAGGATCGACCATGAAGAGTAACCCATTGTACTTGGATGTAGGAAGGGCTGACACAAATAAAAAACAACCTTCATGGACCGTTCAGGATTATGACAGGCAGTCACTGAATCCCAAACTTTCACTTTACCTGAAGGTACATATGGTTGTGCTAATGGAGATGTGCTTTTTGGTTATAAGTATGTAAGTAGGAATACACTAACATGTTATGCTATTAGACTATTTAAAGATGTAAACAATTGTGGGTAAGCTTAAGACAGACTCTGAACTTTCCAAACCTCCGTTCATACAGTATAATTGATTTGATATAAACTCTGAGAGATAGACTTGAAGCACTGTTTGAGTGATTAGGAATGACCATGATGATTGTCTGACAATCCACATATTTGTCTCTGCAAGTAAATACTGCAGAAGGTTAACATGGGTTTAATTAGTTTAATAGTTTTTATTAGAAAGCATTAGTCAACACAAAGTATAAATTCCTTAGGGGTTTCATAATTTGCATTGAACGGTTGACACCAAAAATAAAAATTTGCTAGTTTTAATTGCCGTAAAACATTTTTAAAGCAATATAATAGATATGCATATTTTATTAGTCTCCAGTGTTCATTGAACAGACTAATATTTTTAGCAAGTAACGCAAAGCTTAAAATTGAAAAAGTTCTAGACGGACACTACTATCTTTCCATAGCATTTCAAAATATTATTTTCCGCAAATTAAAAATAAAAATCCCTCTATATTTTGATTCTCATCACTGCTGTCTTTACCAACCTCTTCAACAACTATTAATACTCTATCGTCTTAAACCCTACATATGATCTATGTCTACCCTGTAAGTCTCTTCTCCTTTCACTATCTCTCACACGCTTCTAGTTCTTTTCTTTTTCTCTTTGTCCCGTTTCCATCACTCTGTTCCTTTGTATACTGAAAACCCTCTTCTTTTTTTTTTTTTGCACCCATATCTTCTACTTGTTTTAGTAATCCATCATAATCCATTGTGCTTTTGAACCTGTTATTTTCTATGTATTTCCCAGCTTTTTCTTCTCTTAATCTGTACTCTGCACTTTGCCACTTTTGGCCTCTATTCAATAAAGAAGTCAAATGACCCACATTAACAGTAAAGTAGCGTTAAGTTAATACATGTGCACTGTGCATTATCGAGACTCTTACTATATTGAGTTTCTGCGCTTTTTCTCAATTTCTTAAGTCGTTGTTCCTCAGACTTAGGACTAAAGGTGTCTGACTACGTATATACAGGTGCACCGACGAATATTCTAAAACTTGCCTTAAACGTGCCCTGGAAAATCTGGGGCTATCACCAACAAGACCCAGGTATGCTAGGTACATGATGGGTAAATGCTGCAACATTTCAGTGACATTTCTGCAGAGACTAATGGCCCATCTGATTAACACAGCAGGGGTTCCTGGCAGTCAAAATGTTGCAGTATATACCCAGCATGTACCGAGCATGTACCCAGCATGTACCCAGCATGTACCCAGCATGTACCCAGCATGTACCTTTGTCTTGTTGGTGATTGCCCCAGATTTGTTTTATAATACTCGTCGGCACTACAGTAAGTCGAGTCAGGGCACCTTTATCCTCAAGAACAGTGGTCCTTAACCTTTTTGAACCTATGGACCCTTAGGCACTCAAGTACACCTATGTACACCGACACTATTAAATAATATATTTTTTTTACATTTTCAATTTCTGTTTTAGGCCGTTCTCAAAATGTATTGTTGTTTTTGTTTTGTTTTCATGGACCCCCTGGACCTGGGGTCCTTGGACCACAGGTTAAGGACCACAGCTCTAGTAAAACCCAATTCATGGAATTGTTGCAAGACCAGAACTGGAAATAGAAACAGTTTCATTTTATATGAGACTCAGAAGAGTTCCATTTAGACTCAATAGTATGTTTCAATTTACGATTTCAAAGGAATGCATTTTTGTTCATCTGCATGCTGATCACAGAGGTCAGACTTCAGACTGCTGACAGATGCTTGTAAGCCAGCCAGACCACACTACTAGAGTTTGATGTCATAACAACCACACCTAAATGTATTAGAAGTAATGTTGTTTGTTGTCTGGTAAAGGTCTATGAATGTCAGATGCATCTATCCTTATATATGGATTTAAGGGCATGGGTGTATGACTGTAATACATCAAATTGTTTCATTATGTTATCAGAATGTACTGATCAGGCAGTTATCCTTATCATTTTAACAGGAAAATCCAAATGATTTACAGTATTGGCTAGAAGA
This sequence comes from Ascaphus truei, assembly GCF_040206685.1. NCBI lineage: Eukaryota > Metazoa > Chordata > Amphibia > Anura > Ascaphidae > Ascaphus > Ascaphus truei. The sequence continues at coordinate 199,647,588 of NC_134483.1, read as the reverse complement.
TATTTACACACCTGGGTATGACTCTCTAATAAAGAAAAAAGAGAAAGAAATAAAGAACTCAAAATACTGCAAAATATTTATGTTATTGGCATTATCTGGCTGTATTTTAATTGTCATAGTAACTGTTAGTGTTTTGTTCACTTAAAATAATGTTTTTATTATTATTATTCATAGTGGTGCTTTTATAAACATCTTCATTTAAATAAAAAGTAAAATGTAAATGTTCCATACTACCAGCTACTGTTTTTGTAATAATAAAACATGTTATCATTGGTGGTGTGGGTGTGCTTTGTGCTATGTGCATTGTACAGTATGAATGACCATGTTCCTAGCCAAGGTGTCAAACTGTTCATTACCAAAAGCCTGTGTGACACCTTATATAATGGGAAATACAATGTTAAAAAACTCAGTGAAGTCATTTCTTCCATTTACAGTATACATCTAGTAGGGGATAATATATCAAACACAACCATTAGTTCTATTCTGGTTCACTGGAGCATTTCATTCAACATAATCCCAATCATTCAGTATCTTTTAATATAACTTCAGGAAAAATTAGCTATCATCTAAATCAGGGGGGCGCAAACTTTTTTCCCTGCGCCCCCCTGACGGCTGTCCCCTCACTCCCGCGCCCCCCCCCCCAACCCCAACTTACCCGCGCTCCGGCGTAATGACGTCACGTTGCCATAGCAACGTGACGTCACATGACCTCGCAGCGTCATTTTGACGCCGCGTTGCCATGGCACCGCAGGGAGGAAGCCGCCGGAGCCACGGTAAGTTAGGTTTACAGAGGCCCTGCAGCTCCCCCGGCACTTAATTTAAGTGCCTTCGGGAAGCGCGCGGGGCCTCTGTAAACCCCGCGCCCCCCGTCTGCAGTGTCGCGCCCCCCCTGGGGGTCGCGCCCCACAGTTTGCGCACCGCTGATCTAAATTATACTTTACCAGTCATGTAGAAATTCACAATCATGTTAAAAAAAACTGGTATCCATAGTACCTGAAAAGAAAATAAATACATTTATAAATGTGTTTTTCTTATTTGTGCACACCGTTTTTAGTGGACAGATTTACCAAAAGTTGAAGTTTCACATAAGGTGATCCATCTTGATCAAACTCATTGCCAAAATGCAGTTCTCTCTAGTAGGGGATAATATATCAAACACTTAACCACTATTTGGGTTCACTTGAGAATTTCATTCAACATAATCCCAATTATTCAGTATCTTTTAATATAACTTCAAAACATATTAGCTAGCATCTAAATTATACTTTACCAGTCATGTAGAAATTCCCAATCATGTAAAAAAAAAAAAAAAAAAAAAAAAAAAAAACCTTGTACCCATTGTAAATATCAATTATTAGTGTAATATAATTTATAATAGCCATATTGTGAAAAGTATACATTTTAGAAACATATACTGTATATTGAAATATCCCTGTTGCATCAAATAAATATTTAGTGGATACATACTGTAGCAACTTAATTCAGCGCTAACACTATTAACAGACATTTTTTAATGGTTTATGCCAAGTTCAACTTACAGGTAGTGTTCGATTTCTTTCTCCTTTTTTGGCACTCAGAAATAGTTCCTTTTTTAGTACTTACGATTAACATTTGAAATGCCTATTCCATTTCTGTGGGACAAAAAAAATGAAATACACATTTTTGATGCTGTTGCACAAATAAAAATTAGATTTCCGTGCACCAATTTTTCACCAAAAAAAAACCCAATTTGCAACACTTAGTACTGTACATACAGTAAGCCCCATTGTGCCTGCAAATTCTATATACTGTACAGTACTGTAAACACTGTGAGACCTATATAGGAAAAAATAGCATTATTATTATTATTATTATATATACACATTTCAAAATTCAACCCTTCAGATTCTACTTTTACACAAGTTTTTATGTAAAGAATGTTAAGGGAAGCTCTAAAGCGGTGGCTTATAAGCTGCTAAAAATGGAGGGGGGCAGTGGGTCTAAAACAGGGAAAAAACTGCATAGTTTTGTTTGCCTTTCCTATTGCGCTATATAATCACTTTTCATATTGCTTTCTGGATTTAAAAGATAGAAGCGGGGCAAATTAGCTTGATACATAAGAAATACTGCCACACACTATTCATAATGCATTGTGAACCAATCTTTGGAGCCCGATACTAAGCCATAAAGGCATTTGACTCAGGTGTGCCATAATCTTTGTTCACAATCTTTGCATATCTAGCCCCCCTTTGGGGCCTACTAGCTAGAATAAGGGGATCACATCCTTAATTGGTTAACAGTGTGGGCTCACTCAGTTTACTCCCCTCCCCATCATGTGTTGAAGGATGACTTGCAGAAAGATAGCCACTCCCCAGTGTGCTTCATGACAAGTGATATCATCATAAGGAGATGGGAGGGTATATATAGCTCCTCGATAGTTCTAGAATCAGGTTCCTCTGGAGTAGCAGTTGGAGAGGGCCTCATTGTAAGTCATGTAAATGTGTTTAAGGGAATAGTTATAATGTACTAAGGATGTTTTTGTACTAAGGATGTCATGTCACCTTTATTGTTTTCAGTTAGGGATTGTTTCCTATTCAGTTAGCGCCTATAGTAATGACCCAAGTTTGTTCTAATTTAGGAAGAGGAGTGAGCATTGTTTAGCAGGAGTTATAAGAGTAGTATCTCCGGAGCATAATTGGATCGGCCACCCTGGCAGGTCCTTATTAAACTCTCGATCTAATATGCATGGACAAGGTAAGCGCAAAAAAGAGATTATGTGCTACAGCGCTAATGTTTACAGATGAATAGTGAACTATAACACTACTACTAATATCAAAACGGTGCCTAAAATATAGGAAAGGCTGCCTGGACCAAGTGAAATAATTACAAATCACATAGACAGATAACAGAAAAACACCTGCGCCTCATAACAAACAATTCAGTGAAAAAAAGACCTGACCATAGTGAAAAAGTCCAGTACTCTTGAAACTAGAAGTCCTTTATGGAGTCTTGATCGTTGTCTCATATATGTGGAAAGAAAACCAGAGACCAATCATAGTGTATAACTGTAGGACACATAAATTAAAATATATATATAGTGGTATATATATATATATATATATATATAGTCAATGAAAAAATAGTTTGAACTCGCGGTTTCTCAAATGAAGGCAGATGCTCGTCCCATATAGAAACATGTTCAGGGTAACCAACGTTTCAGTCCTGAGGAAGGTCCCACTCTGAGGACCGAAACGTTGGCTGCCCTGTGTTGTTAATACACTTTATTTACTTCATTATATTGCGGTGTGCTGTCTCTTTGTTACCTGGATTTCCCTGGTTACCCTGTATGTATATAGAAAAAATAGAAAGCAGTTGGCACACTGAAAACTGGTTATCCACTGATGCTTATCCCATATATGCACATACACAGAAAGATTTTACCAGATAGAGATCCAGGAACAATGAGACAGCACACAGTCAGGGAAATCCAAAGCTGATGTATTCAGGATAAATACATAGGCACTGCATCCCAGTATATATATAATAGAAACTGCTGAAAGAACAAACAATGAAAGACAGACCAAAACACATAACACAAGATACTCAAACGAACTCAAACACCACAACACCTAATGATAAATCAAAAAAACAAGCGATTTAATAAAATACACTTTGTGATAAAATATATACCATACACTGGAATAGTGACTTGGGTGCTCGGCTCCAGGTAGGGAAAAAAATTAAAACCCTACTTACAAGAAGTAAAAGGCAAAAGGGCATTAGGGATGTTTCCTCCACAGATTCAGGGTCCAGCTCAGGAATCAGATGTTGGTCCAAATGGTGGCAGGTCCCGCTGCCACGTGTAACACCAATCCAATAATGATCCGTGAAGACAACACCGCCTGCGCAGAACTCCCTCGCTTTTGACCCATGGCCATGTGGGACAGCTCCGTGTACTAACTGCAAACTTCTTGTCGGGGTGCGCACGCATACACGGAAGTGCAGCTCTCTCACTGCTGCACTTCGAAACGGGCAGTCCACTTGCGACCGGGTCAGAGAGCAAATACCACCAATGTTCCTCTGCTAATGGCACGCTGATGGCACTCCAAAAAGGTCACTAACCACAGTGTAAACAGAGTGACGGGATACTGATCCTTGAGAAGTAGAGTGTACTCCCACCACAGTGGCCCCCATGAGAAACAATCCTAAATACCTCCCTAAGAGTATTAAGATGAGGGTTCCTAGGGAAGAAGCAAATAGTATAAACACTGTAAATATATCAGTAAATGTGAATAGGGGTGGTGTGTTTAAGTGTCAAGAGTGTTATCACAGCTGTGAATATAGTTCCTATTTGTACTCTAAAAAATTCTGACGCCCATCATTATTCCATCAGCATATCTACGCCCAGCCTGCGCGGATCCAGCACCCTGAAAAGGTATGAGAGACTGAGAAAAGCCATAGTCAACTGATGTAAACTTTTTATGAGCCAGACAAGGAGGGTTACACACTATATACAGTACATTTTAGAATATTTAATGTGTTCTTCATAAAGGTAGCAACTGTCTACTAGTTTTGCGGTTTCTCTTTACTATTCAGTGACATGCAGCATATGTAGAGCAACACCTGGAGCTCTACAGAAGTTCACAAGTAATGTAAGGTCACAGCAGTAAAATCTGTGATTAATCCTGTCTAACAGGCCAGTACGATCTATGATTAGTTCCCTCTCACAGTTTTCCTCTCCAGAGAGGTAATTCATGTTCATTTTTTCATCTTCACTTTGCCGGCCTCCATCCAAAACAGAATACATACTGTATTTGTTTAGTTTACTAAAGATTAATCTCCCAATGTAGTAGTATTTAAAACACCAGACAACTGAAAGCCGATCCAGATCATGTAAAAATAAAATATTTTTTACTTTTGGCTCTCTCAAAAATTCAGTTGTTCATTTGACATTGCTCTGCTGCTATCTAGTGGCTATTTGTATATGTACATGTGTGTTTGTGTTAGCTTAAGCCCTTCCATAAAAATAGCCATGTTAACCGAAGTCAAATAATTTCATTTTCAAGATAATTACCTTTGGGTTATTTTTAAACTGCTGAATTTGCAACTGTTCTTTGTACTGTATGTCCCTCTTATACGGGCATCCATTATATGAAAATAAACCTAAAGGGTAATGTACATGTGGCATGGGTTCCCCCTGGGCCCCTAATGCACAGTGAAGCATAACAGCAGCGGCAATCACACAGAGGCACCACAAGGGACTACATCTCGTTGCAGCCCGACCCACGGTCAGGTTGATACAATTTGTGCGCTGGAGACCATGCCAGTCGGAGCAGGGACAAGGAAGGGGTATGTTTCCCAAGCAGAACAACTGCACAAATGTTACAAGCTCAAGTGCTGCCCCAGTTTTGTAGCCAGAAAACTTTGATACGTACTGTAGGGGTCAATGTTAATTTACCTTGCACACGTAGGGGGCCTATGCTATAAGCGCCGATAAGCCAATTATCGAGGCCTTTTTGCCAGAAAAGCCTACAGCTATTCAGTAATCCCCGATAAATCGCAGATAAAATAACTTTTCTGCTTTTTTTTTGGTGAGAAACCAAACCAGCGGTGATAAGCCACTTATCGGCAGGTTTTCAAATACCTGCAATTCTAGTAGCCTCGAGTAAGTTATCTGAGCTAATCGAGGCTCTAGAATGGCAATTTCCTCTCAAAATCCTCCTGAGAAGCTGCCGAGAGAGGACATAGAAAAATAATGCATTTTTCCTGCCTCGGATTGATGTCGGGAGTCTCTGGAGCTGATACACATTAATATCAGCAACGGAGGCTCCCGGCATGAATCAGAGGCATGAAAAATGCATTTACAGGCAACTTCATTACCTTAATAGTTAACCGCTAAGGCAATAAAGGGGTTAAGGAACAACAGCAGGTTTATTGGGGGAAGAAGGGGTGAGTTAACTTGGCCCTTCACTCACCCCCTCTGCCTCCAATAAACATTACAATATGTACTAACCCCCAATACCCAACCCAGCCCCTGTACCCCCACATAAAAACATTTTTTTTTTTTATGCACAGGAGTGATACCAGAGGCTGGGCGAGGATTGTCGGGTGGTCCCCGCGGGTGTCCATGGGTCCTCGAGTGGTTCGCATGGGTGTCTGGAGGTCCCCGCTGGCCTGCGGTACCAATCCTGTTTCACAAAAATAAATAGTGCAATACATGGATATAAATACACCCCCCTCCTCCCCAATGCATACAGTACAGTAATCGGCAAAATTACCAAATTATCCACATATGGATAATTGTGCATTTGCCCATTTAAAATAAAACATCAACCAGCAGCATAAAGTAAATTAAAATTGCACTCACCCCTGCCAGCATGAAGTGCGTCCTCAGCCTCATCCCAGTGCACAGAAAAACAACAATCCGGTAAATTACAGTGCAGTAGGCCACAAGTACAGCACATCATTTACAGTAAACAATAATAGATACCGCAATATAAACAATAATAGATAGATATACTATGTTATATAGTAATATAAATAAACAGAAATAACCATAATGTTAGATAGATCTATACTATATAGTTATATTTATATGCAGCAATATAAACAATAATAGATAGATATACTATATTACAGTATAAAGTAATATAAATATACTTACGCGTTAGTTACCGTTGGTGTCCTCGTGCGTTGTTTGGTCTTTCCGTGTGCATGATAACACACGGTGGTTGATGGCACAACGAGGCCAGAAGCAGCTAACCAGCGTTGGATATCTGCAATTCGTTGTCCGCTCGTGTACATCTCCTTAATTTTCATGCTGAGATCCTTTGAAATCTTTTTAACAGGCATTGCTGCCTGTAGAAAGGAATACAAGCACAAGAATATATATTCGATGTTTAGTCGATGTGTATTCAATGTGCAGTGAATCCACAAAATGGATGGTGTATTTATACGTTAATGACTCACATTAGAGTACGCCCACTTTTAACACCTGTACTTCGTCGCCATGCATAAAAGGTTACACAATTTGCATATCCCACCACTCGATGAACTGTATCTGAACTTTACCTTGTCCAGATACTGCATTGTGCCATCTGCTTCCATGGATCAACCCCGATTCTACGGACGCAGGAACCCACTCGCCTCTGCCGTGCCTGTCACGCAGAAAAAGCGAAAGGCAGGAGCCATTTCCCAGCCAAGGCCAAAGCGAAAGGCTAAGGCAATTAAAGAAAACCTTCTGCTGACCCAAAGGCTAAGGGTTTTAATACACACAATGGTGGCACAATAAACTGCACCTTTAGTAAGACCGTGTGCCTGCTTCCATTCCTTTGTTTTAATACACATAAGCCTTATAATGTCAAGAAGAAATTCGGTGATGTACACTCAAGGCAAAACAAATGGCAGCCAACCAATCGAACCCGCAGGCCACTTCCTCGATTACGCTTCGACGACTCTGCCGCTGCTCTCTCGGAAATCCTCAGCCCATCTTCTCCACTACTCGTCCACAATGCTGACACTGCTCTCCTGGAAACCCACAGCCCGTCTTCTCCACTATTCTTCAACGACGCTGCCGCTTCTCTCCCGGAAATCCACAAGTCACCTCCTCCATCCTTCTTCGACGACGCTGCTGCTTCTCTAAAGGGAACCCCCATCTCATCCTCCGTAGCACCCATCCACCCAGATGTCCACAGCACCCCATGATCAAGATCCAGCTCATTAGACCGCATGCTTAATGGGTTAAGTGTCGATATCCCCGGGAACTCTACTATGCTGGTAAAGATAGATCTTCTTTTAGAGACCATGCTAAATATGGATCAACGGATGGAGAAGCTGGATGAACGGATGGAGAAGATAGAGACTGACATAGCGGGGATACATAATTTGCTCGGAGTTCATGCCCCTGTATCTCCGACGCCGGAGCAGGAGGGTGGCATGGATGGGATGAATGGGAACTTCAACCTTCCATCACCAAGCGCACCCCTCCACCAGAAGAATATGTGTACATGTATGCTGTTGACGAGGATGATATGACAACCCGTCAAGACCACGGTAGGAGACAACATGGTGACCAAGACAGGAGGAAATCATCCTCCCAGACAACCTACCCTCGCCCGCCGCCACAAGCACACCCGCTCCCAGAACAACACCCGCTCCCAGAATCCAACCCACATACGCTTGCATCGATACGGTGCCCGACATCATCCTGCGCAAGCTGCCCAATCCAATCAGGGAGAAGTATAGGGTGATGAGAGCTGGTTTACCCCAGAAGTATGCCATGTTAATTTTCAAGCACCACGTGTCCTACTTGGTGTACTGCGTGTGGGCCAAGAATGTAAACTACAAAGGAAATCGCGAAAAAAGGGCGCTTCCTGAAAATTTAAGAAGGACTATTGTGGAGGAATTGCGGCGCTATTTTTCAATTACAGATCCTGTAATGAAAATCATGAGAGACTCCATTAATGGCATTTTGCGTCATTCAAGGCATCGGCCCTGGAAGGACAATCTGGTGGGGATCGAATTTGCGTGACTGTTCAAATGTTGTTTATTTTTTGACTTGTTGCTTGTTTTGACTTGTAGTAATAAAGAAATGTTTTTTACTAACACCATACTGTTGTGCTGTAAATGTTTTGACTTTCTGTACTTTAATAAAGGAGATGTTGCGTGTTTTAACTTGTATTAATAAAGAAATGATTTTTACTAACACCATACTGTTGTGCTGAAAATGTTTTGACTTTCTGTACTTTAATAAAGGAGATGTTACGTGTTTTCAATTTTATTAATAAAGAAATGTTTTTACTTACACAAGACCTGCACAACTCCAGTCCTCAAGGGCCGCAAATAGGCCCGGTTTTCCTGAAAACCAGGCCTGTTTGTGGCCCTCGAGGACTGGAGTTGTGCAGGCCTGATTTACTGTACTGTACACCATCCTACTGTAAATGTTTTGACTTTCTGTACTTTAATAAAGGAGATGGTGCGTGTTTTAACTTGTATTAATAAAGAAATGTTTGTTGTGCAGTAAATGTTTGGACTTTTTGTACATAAATGTTTTTACTAGCAGTACACCATACACCTGTAAATGTTTTTAATTGTATACACTTTTTGTAATTACTCCACCAATAAAAGAAAATTTTGATTTGTTTTAAATTGTTCCATTGTCTCCTTTTATACTATAACAAAATACAGTGTTTCTAGAACATACAGTACAGTACTCTGCAGGCATAGAAAAAAGAAGTGATGTAGAATAGCGCTAATGATGACCCACGGAGACCACCTGGTGGGCCATGGTGCCTGGCGGGACTCACCAACAGGCCTCCAGAACCTGTATGTAACAAGTTGCTGGTAACCTGTAAGTCTGTCAGGTGACCCGTCAGGCCCACCGGGGACTCACGTGGGCCTGGGGTATGAACCCTGTATGTAAAAGAATAAATCATGTATTTATGGGGGGGCACAGGGGGTGGGTTATGTATTTAATAAATAGAATGATGTTTATTGTGGGGCTGTGTATTGTTTTTATTGTGGGTACTGGGGGTGGGGAGAGGGGGTATTGGCCCCAAGGGTATGTGGGTAAGCCTCCGGCTGGGTAGTGGGTGAGGGTGTTTAGGCCTCACAGTGTGGGGGGTTAGTGGGGGTGGGTATGTAAGCCTCCCGAGTGGAGGGTGAGGGTGGGTTAACCCCCTAATGACTGTAGCGGTTAATAACCGCTATGGTGATTAAGGGGTTAGGGGACATTACATTGGATGTTTTTATTCTTGTGTGTAATTTGCAGCACCGGAGGGGCATGGGCAGGATGAAGATGAGGATGAAGACAGCCTTCATCGTGGGTGCCTGTAAAAGGTAAGTGTCATATATATTGACTGTATTTATTGTAATTTATATGTCTTTAAAATGGGCAAATTCATTATTATCCATATGTGGATAATAGTAATTTTGCCCATTACAGTACTGTATGTGTTAGGGGGCGGGGGAGATGAGTGTTGTTTATTGGGGGCAATTGTCCCCAATAAACATGCTAACCCCTTCATTGCCTTAGCGGTTATCCGCTAAGGTATGAACCTGCATTTATGTAAATTTTAATAATAGTGTGCAGGAGCAGGGGGACCCCTGAGCTGAACCACATTGATTTCTGCCTCAGGGACCCCCTGTTTCCCGAGTTACAGGCCACAGTTTGGGGCATCGATTCCAGTGTGGACGCCATCTTTATAGAGCCCAAGTCGTGTCGTGGACGCTATAAAGATGGCGGCGACATTGGCCTCCGATGCCCCATACCGGGGCCTGTAACTCAGGAAGCAGGGGGTCCCTGACCACAAAGAAATGCGGTTCAGCTCAGGGGACCCCCTGCTCCCGCACACTATTTTTAAAATGTACATTAATGCAGCTTCATTACCATAGCAGCTATCCGCTAAGGTAATGAATTATTATTTATTGTTATGTGTTTTTTAATACTAGTGTAGATGTGCAGGGGGTCTCCTGAGCTGAACCGCATTGGATTCAGCCTCGGGGACCCCCTACTTCAGGAGATATAGGCCCCTTTATGGGGTGCCGGTATCCCCTGCAGAATTTAAATAACCCGGTCACGTGACGCGGGAGCTTTAAAGTGCAGGGGATACCGGCACCCCATAACGAGGCCTATATCTCCTGAAGTAGGGGGTCCTCGGACCTGAAACCAATGCGGTTCAGGTCCTGAGACCCCCTGCTCATGTATACTATTATTAAAATGTTTTTATTTAGTGTACGATCGCCTGTAACAGTCTAGCATGGAGATACAGAATCTCACGGGTATCTCACGGGTATCAGGCTGCGTAATGGTGATTAAGGGGTTAGGGGACATTACATTGGATGTTTTTATTCTTGTGTGTGTTTTGAAGAACCGGAGGGGCATGGGCAGGATGAAGATGAGGATGAAGACGGCCTTCATCGTGGGTGCCTGTAATAGGTAAGTGTAATATGTTTTTACTGAATTTATTGTAATTTATATGTCTTTAAAATGGGCAAATGCATTATTATCCATATGTGGAAAATAGTAATTTTGCCCATTACTGTATACTATGTGTTAGGGGGTTGTATTTAGTTATAAATATTTTTTATTATTTTTGGAGGTGCAACATTGGTACCGCATGCCCGCCGGTACCCCGGGACTCCTGCGGGGACCCCCGAACTCCCACGGGGACCCCCGCTTGGTGAGCCGGGGACCCTACCCCCGGACCCCTGCTAGGTCCGCCAAGGACACCCGCGCGACCCCCGGGCTCCCTCGGGGACCCTCGAGGGGTCAGCCGTGGACACCCACCGGCCTGTTGTATGGGTTTTGCGCATGCAATAATGAAAAGCAATAATTTTTTCTAAATCCAGCTTTTTTTGCGTCTACTCTGACCTGATGTGTTCTGATCAACGCAACTTTCGCGTATGCTAAGGTTGCGTTGCTTAGTGCATCCCGCTTAAGGGCAGAATTTAAACAGGGTTACGAACGAGAAAAGTTGGACTTTGAAAAAAGTCAGTTTTAGAGCGCAAAGTGCCTGTTTGCGTTGCTTAGTGCATCGGGTTGAGCGCAAAATCACGCTTTAAGTGCATGACCCCCATAGAGAGAGAGAGACAGAGGACAGAGAGAGACAGTGGACAGAGATAGAGAGAGAGACAGAGGACAGAGAGAGAGAGAGAGAGAGGACAGAAAGAGAAACAGAGGACATAGAGAGAGAGAGAGAGAGAGAGAGAGAGAGAGAGAGAGACAGACAGACAGACAGAGAGAGAGTAAGACACACAGAGAGAGACAGAGGACAGAGATAGAGAGACAGACAGAGGACAGAGAGACAGACAGAGACAGAGAGAGATAGAACAGCGAGACAGAGAGAGAGAGAACATTAAGACAGAACAGCGAGACAGAGAGAGAGAACAGTGAGACAGAGAGAGAGAGAACAGCGAGACAGAGACAGAGAACAGCAAGACAGAGAGAGAGAGACCAGCGAGACAGAGAGAGACAGAACAGCAAGACAGAGAGAGAGAACAGCGAGACAGAGAGAGAGAGCACAGTGAGACAGAGAGAGAGAGAGACAGAGGACAGAGAGAGACAGTGGACAGAGATAGAGAGAGAGACAGAGGACAGAGAGAGAGAGAGAGAGGACAGAAAGAGAAACAGAGGACATAGAGAGAGAGAGAGAGAGAGAGAGAGAGAGACAGACAGAGAGAGAGTAAGACACACAGAGAGAGACAGAGGACAGAGATAGAGAGACAGACAGAGGACAGAGAGACAGACAGAGACAGAGAGAGATAGAACAGCGAGACAGAGAGAGAGAGAACATCAAGACAGAACAGCGAGACAGAGAGAGAGAACAGTGAGACAGAGAGAGAGAGAACAGCGAGACAGAGACAGAGAACAGCAAGACAGAGAGAGAGAGACCAGCGAGACAGAGAGAGACAGAACAGCAAGACAGAGAGAGAGAACAGCGAGACAGAGAGAGAGAGAACAGCGAGACAGAGAGAGAGAGAACAGCGAGACAGAGAGAGAGAGAGAGAGAGAACAGCGAGACAGTGACAGAACAGAGAGATAGAAAGAGAGAACAGGGAGATATTGAGAGAGAACAGGGAGACAGAGACATAGGACAGAGAGAGAGAGAGAACAGAGAGACAGAGAGAACAGGGAGACAGAGAGAGAGGCAGAGAGACAGAGAGAGAGACAGAGAGACAGACAGAGGACAGAGAGAGGACAGCGAGACAGACAGAGGACAGAGAGAGACAGAGAACAGAGAGAGAGAGACAGAGGACAGAGAGAGAGAGAACAGAGGACAGAGACAGAGACAGAGGACAGAGAGAGAGACAGAAGACAGAGAGAGAGAGAGACAGAGGACACAGAGAGAGAGAGAGAGAGAGAGAGAGAGAGAGAGAGACAGAGACAGAGAGACAGAGAACAGAGAGAGACAGAGAGAGAGAGATAGAATAGAGAGAGACAGAGAGACAGAGGACAGAACGAAAGAGAGACAGAGGACAGAGATAGATAGATAGAGAGAGAGAGAGGGGACAGAGAGAGACAGAGAACAGAGAGAGAGACAGAGGACAGAGAGAGACAGAGGACAGAGAGAGACAGAGGACAGAGAGAGACAGAGGATAGAGAAAGACAGAGGACAGAGATAAAGAGACCGAGAACAGAGAGACAGACAGAGACAGAGGACAGAGAGACTGACAGAGGAAAGAGAGAGGACAGAGAAACAGAGAACAGAGAGAGAGACAGAGGACAGAGAGAGAGACAGATGACAGAGAAAGAGAGAGAGACCGAGGACAGAGAGAGAGACAGGGGACAGAGAGAGAGACAGAGGACACAGGGAGAGAGACAGAGGACACACAGAGAGAGAGAGACAGAGAACAGAGAGAGACAGAGGACAGAGAGAGAGAGAGACAGAAGACAGAGAGAGAGACAGATGACAGAGAGAGAGAGAGACCGAGGACAGAGAGAGAGACAGAGGACAGAGATAGAGAGACAGACAGAGGACAGAGAGACAGACAGAGACAGAGAGAGATAGAACAGCGAGACAGAGAGAGAGAGAACATCAAGACAGAACAGCGAGACAGAGAGAGAGAACAGTGAGACAGAGAGAGAGAGAACAGCGAGACAGAGACAGAGAACAGCAAGACAGAGAGAGAGAGACCAGCGAGACAGAGAGAGACAGAACAGCAAGACAGAGAGAGAGAACAGCGAGACAGAGAGAGAGAGAACAGCGAGACAGAGAGAGAGAGAACAGCGAGACAGAGAGAGAGAGAGAGAACAGCGAGACAGTGACAGAACAGAGATATAGAAAGAGAGAACAGGGAGATATTGAGAGAGAACAGGGAGACAGAGACATAGGACAGAGAGAGAGAGAGAACAGAGAGACAGAGAGAACAGGGAGACAGAGAGAGAGGCAGAGAGACAGAGAGAGAGACAGAGAGACAGACAGAGGACAGAGAGAGGACAGCGAGACAGACAGAGGACAGAGAGAGACAGAGAACAGAGAGAGAGAGACAGAGGACAGAGAGAGAGAGAACAGAGGACAGAGACAGAGACAGAGGACAGAGAGAGAGACAGAAGACAGAGAGAGAGAGAGAGAGAGAGAGACAGAGGACACAGAGAGAGAGAGAGAGAGAGACAGAGAGACAGAGAGACAGAGAACAGAGAGAGACAGAGAGAGAGAGATAGAATACAGAGAGACAGAGGACAGAATGAAAGAGAGATAGAGGACAGAGATAGATAGATAGAGAGAGAGAGAGAGGGGACAGAGAGAGACAGAGAACAGAGAGAGAGACAGAGAACAGAGAGAGAGACAGAGGACAGAGAGAGACAGAGGACACAGAGAGACAGAGGACAGAGAGAGACAGAGGACAGAGAGAGACAGAGGATAGAGAAAGACAGAGGACAGAGATAAAGAGACCGAGAACAGAGAGACAGACAGAGACAGAGGACAGAGAGACTGACAGAGGAAAGAGAGAGGACAGCGAGACAGAAAGAGGACAGAGAAACAGAGAACAGAGAGAGAGACAGAGGACAGAGAGAGAGACAGATGACAGAGAGAGAGAGAGACCGAGGACAGAGAGAGAGACAGAGGACAGAGAGAGAGACAGAGGACACAGGGAGAGAGACAGAGGACACAGAGAGAGAGAGAGACAGAGAACAGAGAGAGACAGAGGACAGAGAGAGAGAGAGACAGAAGACAGAGAGAGAGACAGATGACAGAGAGAGAGAGAGAGACCGAGGACAGAGAGAGAGACAGAGGACAGAGAGAGAGACAGAGGACACAGGGAGAGAGACAGAGGACACACAGAGAGAGAGAGACAGAGAACAGAGAGAGACAGAGGACAGAGAGAGAGAGAGACAGAAGACAGAGAGAAAGAGAGACAGAGGACAGAATGAGAGAGAGACAGAGGACAGAGAGAGACAGAGGACAGAGAGAGACAGAGACAGAGGACAGAGATAAAGAGTCCGAGAACAGAGAGACAGACAGAGACAGAGGACAGAGAGACAGACAGAGGACAGAGAGAGGACAGCGAGACAGACAGAGGACAGAGAGAGACAGGGAACAGAGAGAGAGATACAGAGGACAGAGAGAGAGACAGAGGACACAGAGAGAGAGACAGAGGACACAGAGAGAGAGAGACAGAGAACAGAGAGAGACAGAGGACAGAGAGAGAGAGGCAGAAGACAGAGAGAAAGAGAGACAGAGGACAGAACGAGAGAGAGACAGAGGACAGAGAGAGAGAGAGAAAGAGAGGACAGAGAGAGAGAGACAGAGGACAGAAAGAGAGAGACAGAGGACAGGGAGAGACAGAGAGACAGAGAGACAGAGAGACAGAGAAACAGAGGACAGAGAGAGACAGAGGACAGAGAGAGACAGAGAGACAGAGAGACAGAGAGACAGAGAGACAGAGAAACAGAGGACAGAGAGAGACAGAGGACAGAGGACAGAGATAGATAGAGAGAGAGAGAGAGAGAGAGAGGGGACAGAGAGAGAGAGAGACAGAGAACAGAGAGAGAGAGAGACAGAGGACAGAGACAGAAAGAGGACAGAGAGACAGAGAACAGAGAGAGAGACAGAGGACAGAGAGAGAGACAGAGGACAGAGGGAGAGAGAGAGACCAAGGACAGAGAGAGAGACAGAGGACAGAGAGAGAGAGAGAGAGAGGACACAGGGAGAGAGACAGAGGACACAGAGAGAGAGAGACAGAGAACAGAGAGAGACAGAGGACAGAGAGAGAGAGAGACAGAAGACAGAGAGAAAGAGAGAAAGAGAGACAGAGGACAGAATGAGAGAGAGACAGAGGACAGCGAGAGACAGAGGACAGAGAGAGACAGAGACAGAGGATAGAGATAAGGGACCGAGAACAGAGGGACAGACAGAGACAGAGGACAGAGAGACAGACAGAGGACAGAGAGAGGACAGCGAGACAGACAGAGGACAGAGAGAGACAGGGAACAGAGAGAGAGATACAGAGGACAGAGAGAGAGACAGAAGACACAGAGAGAGAGACAGAGGACACAGAGAGAGAGAGACAGAGAACAGAGAGAGACAGAGGACAGAGAGAGAGAGGCAGAAGACAGATAGAAAGAGAGACATAGGACAGAACGAGAGAGAGACAGAGGACAGAGAGAGAGAGAGAGAGAAAGAGAGGACAGAGAGAGAGACAGAGGACAGAAAGAGAGAGACAGAAGACAGGGAGAGACAGAGAGACAGAGAGACAGAGAGACAGAGAAACAGAGGACAGAGAGAGACAGAGGACAGAGAGAGACAGAGAGAGAAAGAGACAGAGGACAGAGAGAGAGACAGATGACAGAGAGAGAGAGAGACCGAGGACAGAGAGAGAGACAGAGGACAGAGATAGAGAGACAGACAGAGGACAGAGAGACAGACAGAGACAGAGAGAGATAGAACAGCGAGACAGAGAGAGAGAGAACATCAAGACAGAACAGCGAGACAGAGAGAGAGAACAGTGAGACAGAGAGAGAGAGAACAGCGAGACAGAGACAGAGAACAGCAAGACAGAGAGAGAGAGACCAGCGAGACAGAGAGAGACAGAACAGCAAGACAGAGAGAGAGAACAGCGAGACAGAGAGAGAGAGAACAGCGAGACAGAGAGAGAGAGAACAGCGAGACAGAGAGAGAGAGAGAGAACAGCGAGACAGTGACAGAACAGAGATATAGAAAGAGAGAACAGGGAGATATTGAGAGAGAACAGGGAGACAGAGACATAGGACAGAGAGAGAGAGAACAGAGAGACAGAGAGAACAGGGAGACAGAGAGAGAGGCAGAGAGACAGAGAGAGAGACAGAGAGACAGACAGAGGACAGAGAGAGGACAGCGAGACAGACAGAGGACAGAGAGAGACAGAGAACAGAGAGAGAGAGACAGAGGACAGAGAGAGAGAGAACAGAGGACAGAGACAGAGACAGAGGACAGAGAGAGAGACAGAAGACAGAGAGAGAGAGAGAGAGAGAGAGACAGAGGACACAGAGAGAGAGAGAGAGAGAGAGAGAGACAGAGAGACAGAGAACAGAGAGAGACAGAGAGAGAGAGAGATAGAATACAGAGAGACAGAGAGACAGAGGACAGAATGAAAGAGAGACAGAGGACAGAGATAGATAGATAGAGAGAGAGAGAGAGGGGACAGAGAGAGACAGAGAACAGAGAGAGAGACAGTGAACAGAGAGAGAGACAGAGGACAGAGAGAGACAGAGGACAGAGAGAGACAGAGGACAGAGAGAGACAGAGGACAGAGAGAGACAGAGGATAGAGAAAGACAGAGGACAGAGATAAAGAGACCGAGAACAGAGAGACAGACAGAGACAGAGGACAGAGAGACTGACAGAGGAAAGAGAGAGGACAGCGAGACAGAAAGAGGACAGAGAAACAGAGAACAGAGAGAGAGACAGAGGACAGAGAGAGAGACAGATGACAGAGAGAGAGAGAGAGAGACCGAGGACAGAGAGAGAGACAGAGGACAGAGAGAGAGACAGAGGACACAGGGAGAGAGACAAAGGACACAGAGAGAGAGAGAGACAGAGAACAGAGAGAGACAGAGGACAGAGAGAGAGAGAGACAGAAGACAGAGAGAGAGACAGATGACAGAGAGAGAGAGAGAGACCGAGGACAGAGAGAGAGACAGAGGACAGAGAGAGAGACAGAGGACACAGGGAGAGAGACAGAGGACACACAGAGAGAGAGAGACAGAGAACAGAGAGAGACAGAGGACAGAGAGAGAGAGAGACAGAAGACAGAGAGAAAGAGAGACAGAGGACAGAATGAGAGAGAGACAGAGGACAGAGAGAGACAGAGGACAGAGAGAGACAGAGACAGAGGACAGAGATAAAGAGTCCGAGAACAGAGAGACAGACAGAGACAGAGGACAGAGAGACAGACAGAGGACAGAGAGAGGACAGCGAGACAGACAGAGGACAGAGAGAGACAGGGAACAGAGAGAGAGATACAGAGGACAGAGAGAGAGACAGAGGACACAGAGAGAGAGACAGAGGACACAGAGAGAGAGAGACAGAGAACAGAGAGAGACAGAGGACAGAGAGAGAGAGGCAGAAGACAGAGAGAAAGAGAGACAGAGGACAGAACGAGAGAGAGACAGAGGACAGAGAGAGAGAGAGAAAGAGAGGACAGAGAGAGAGAGACAGAGGACAGAAAGAGAGAGACAGAGGACAGGGAGAGACAGAGAGACAGAGAGACAGAGAGACAGAGAAAGAGAGGACAGAGAGAGACAGAGGACAGAGAGAGACAGAGAGACAGAGAGACAGAGAGACAGAGAGACAGAGAAACAGAGGACAGAGAGAGACAGAGGACAGAGGACAGAGATAAATAGAGAGAGAGAGAGAGAGAGAGAGAGAGAGGGGACAGAGAGAGAGAGAGACAGAGAACAGAGAGAGAGAGACAGAGGACAGAGACAGAAAGAGGACAGAGAGACAGAGAACAGAGAGAGAGACAGAGGACAGAGAGAGAGACAGAGGACAGAGGGAGAGAGAGAGACCAAGGACAGAGAGAGAGACAGAGGACAGAGAGAGAGAGAGACAGAGGACACAGGGAGAGAGACAGAGGACACAGAGAGAGAGAGACAGAGAACAGAGAGAGACAGAGGACAGAGAGAGAGAGAGACAGAAGACAGAGAGAAAGAGAGAAAGAGAGACAGAGGACAGAATGAGAGAGAGACAGAGGACAGCGAGAGACAGAGGACAGAGAGAGACAGAGACAGAGAATAGAGATAAGGGACCGAGAACAGAGGGACAGACAGAGACAGAGGACAGAGAGACAGACAGAGGACAGAGAGAGGACAGCGAGACAGACAGAGGACAGAGAGAGACAGGGAACAGAGAGAGAGATACAGAGGACAGAGAGAGAGACAGAAGACACAGAGAGAGAGACAGAGGACACAGAGAGAGAGAGACAGAGAACAGAGAGAGACAGAGGACAGGGAGAGAGAGGCAGAAGACAGATAGAAAGAGAGACATAGGACAGAACGAGAGAGAGACAGAGGACAGAGAGAGAGAGAGAGAGAAAGAGAGGACAGAGAGAGAGACAGAGGACAGAAAGAGAGAGACAGAAGACAGGGAGAGACAGAGAGAGAGAGAGACAGAGAGACAGAGAAACAGAGGACAGAGAGAGACAGAGGACAGAGAGAGACAGAGAGAGAAAGAGACAGAGGACAGAGAGACAGAGACCGAGGACAGAGAGACAGAGACCGAGGACAGAGAGACAGAGACCGAGGACAGAGAGACCGACAGAGGCAGACAGAGACAGAACAGAGAGAGACAGAGGAGAGAGAGAGAGAGAGAGAGAGAGAGAGAGAGAGAGAGAGAGAGAGAGAACAGCGAGACAGAGAGAGAGAGAGAGAACAGCGAGACAGAGACAGAACAGAGAGATAGAAAGAGAGAACAGGGAGATATTGAGAGAGAACAGGGAGACAGAGAGAGAGGCCGAGAGACAGAGAGAGAGACAGAGAGACAGACAGAGAACAGAGAGAGGACAGCGAGACAGACAGAGGACAGAGAGAGACAGAGAACAGAGAGAGAGAGACAGAGGACAGAGAGAGAGAGAGACAGAGGACAGAGAGAGAGACAGAGGACAGAGAGAGAGACAGAAGACAGAGAGAGAGAGACAGAGGACACAGAGAGAGAGAGACAGAGGACACAGAGAGAGAGAGAGAGAGAGAGAGAGAGAGAGAGAGACAGAGACAGAGACAGAGACAGAGAGACAGAGAACAGAGAGAGACAGAGAGAGAGAGATAGAATACAGAGAGACAGAGAGACAGAGGACAAAACGAAAGAAAGACAGAGGACAGAGATAGATAGATAGAGAGAGAGAGAGAGAGAGAGAGAGAGAGAGAGAGAGAGAGAGAGAGAGAGAGAGAGAGAGAGACAGAGAGAGAGAGAGAGAGAGACAGAGAGAGAGAGAGAGAGAGAGGGGGGGGACAGAGAGAGAGAGACAGAGAACAGAGAGAGAGAGACAGAGGACAGAGAGAGACAGAGGACAGAGAGAGACAGAGGACAGAGAGAGACAGAGGATAGAGAGAGACAGAGACAGAGGACAGAGATAAAGAGACCGAGAACAGAGAGACAGACAGAGACAGAGGACAGAGAGACTGACAGAGGAAAGAGAGAGGACAGCGAGACAGAAAGAGGACAGAGAGACAGAGAACAGAGAGAGAGACAGAGGACACAGAGAGAGACAGATGACAGAGAGAGAGAGAGAGATCGAGGACAGAGAGAGAGACAGAGGACAGAGAGAGAGACAGAGAACACAGGGATAGAGACAGAGGACACACAGAGAGAGAGACAGAGAACAGAGAGAGACAGAGGACAGAGAGAGAGAGACAGAAGACAGAGAGAAATAGAGACAGAGGACAGAATGAGAGAGAGACAGAGGACAGAGAGAGACAGAGGACAGAGAGAGACAGAGACAGAGGACAGAGATAAAGAGACCGAGAACAGAGAGACAGAGACAGAGGACAGAGAGACAGACAGAGGACAGAGAGAGGACAGCGAGACAGACAGAGGACAGAGAGAGACAGGGAACAGAGAGAGAGATACAGAGGACAGAGAGAGAGACAGAGGACACAGAGAGAGAGACAGAGGACACAGAGAGAGAGAGACAGAGAACAGAGAGAGACAGAGGACAGAGAGAGAGAGGCAGAAGACAGAGAGAAAGAGAGACAGAGGACAGAACGAGAGAGAGACAGAGGACAGAGAGAGAGAGAGAAAGAGAGGACAGAGAGAGAGAGGACAGAAAGAGAGAGACAGAGGACAGGAGAGACAGAGAGACAGAGAGACAGAGAGACAGAGAGACAGTTAAACAGAGGACAGAGAGAGACAGAGGACAGAGAGAGACAGAGAGACAGAGAGACAGAGAGACAGAGAGACAGAGAAACAGAGGACAGAGAGAGACAGAGGACAGAGAGAGACAGACAGAGAGAGAGTAAGACACACAGAGAGAGACAGAGGACAGAGATAGAGAGACAGACAGAGACAGAGAGAGATAGAACAGCGAGACAGAGAGAGAGAGAACATTAAGACAGAACAGCGAGACAGAGAGAGAGAACAGTGAGACAGAGAGAGAGAGAACAGCGAGACAGAGAGAGAGAACAGCAAGACAGAGAGAGAGAGACCAGCGAGACAGAGAGAGAGAGAAAGCAAGACAGAGAGAGAGAACAGCGAGACAGAGAGAGAGAGAACAGCGAGACAGAGAGAGAGACAGTGAGACAGAGAGAGAGAGAACAGCGAGACAGAGACAGAGAACAGCAAGACAGAGAGAGAGAGACCAGCGAGACAGAGAGTGACAGAACAGCAAGACAGAGAGAGAGAACAGCGAGACAGAGAGAGAGAGAACAGCGAGACAGAGAGAGAGAGAGAGAACAGCGAGACAGAGACAGAACAGAGAGATAGAAAGAGAGAACAGGGAGATATTGAGAGAGAACAGGGAGACAGAGACATAGGACAGAGAGAGAGAACACAGAGAGACAGAGAGAACAGGGAAACAGAAAGAGAGGCAGAGAGACAGAGAGAGAGACAGAGAGACAGACAGAGGACAGAGAGAGGACAGCGAGACAAGACAGAGGACAGAGAGAGACAGAGAACAGAGAGAGAGAGACAGAGGACAGAGAGAGAGAGAACAGAGGACAGAGAGAGAGACAGAGGACAGAGAGAGAGACAGAAGACAGAGAGAGAGAGAGACAGAGGACAGAGAGAGACAGAGAGAGAGAGATAGAATACAGAGAGACAGAGAGACAGAGGACAGAACGAAAGAGAGACAGAGGACAGAGATAGATAGAGAGAGAGAGAGAGAGGGGACAGAGAGAGACAGAGAACAGAGAGAGAGAGACAGAGGACAGAGAGAGACAGAGGACAAAGAGAGACAGAGGACAGAGAGAGACAGAGGACAGAGAGAGACAGAGGATAGAGAGAGACAGAGACAGAGGACAGAGATAAAGAGACCGAGAACAGAGAGACAGACAGAGACAGAGGACAGAGAGACTGACAGAGGAAAGAGAGAGGACAGCGAGACAGAAAGAGGACAGAGAAACAGAGAACAGAGAGAGAGACAGAGGACAGAGAGAGAGACAGATTAAAGTGAGAGAGAGAGAGACCGAGGACAGAGAGAGAGACAGAGGACAGAGAGAGAGACAGAGGACACAGGGAGAGAGACAGAGGACACACAGAGAGAGAGAGACAGAGAACAGAGAGAGACAGAGGACAGAGAGAGAGAGAGACAGAAGACAGAGAGAAAGAGAGACAGAGGACAGAATGAGAGAGAGACAGAGGACAGAGAGAGACAGAGACAGAGGACAGAGATAAAGAGACCGAGAACAGAGAGACAGACAGAGACAGAGGACAGAGAGACAGACAGAGGACAGAGAGAGGACAGCGAGACAGAAAGAGGACAGAGAAACAGAGAACAGAGAGAGAGACAGAGGACAGAGAGAGAGACAGATTAATGTGAGAGAGAGAGAGACCGAGGACAGAGAGAGAGACAGAGGACAGAGAGAGAGACAGAGGACACAGGGAGAGAGACAGAGACACACAGAGAGAGAGAGACAGAGAACAGAGAGAGACAGAGGACAGAGAGAGAGAGAGACAGAAGACAGAGAGAAAGAGAGACAGAGGACAGAATGAGAGAGAGACAGAGGACAGAGAGAGACAGAGACAGAGGACAGAGATAAAGAGACCCGAGAACAGAGAGACAGACAGAGACAGAGGACAGAGAGAGACAGGGAACAGAGAGAGAGATACAGAGACAGAGAGAGACAGAGGACACAGAGAGAGAGACAGAGGACACAGAGAGAGAGAGACAGAGAACAGAGAGAGACA